>NC_056624.2:171828610-172133789 GCF_002870075.4 Lactuca sativa | reverse complement strand
TCCTCAACAAAGGCGAGCATCAATCTTTATAACCTCCCAAAGCTTTTTAACAAAACGAAAAATGAATCCGTCAATTTGTTAAAAGGTTTTGGGCAATTGGAGTGAGTTTTTGACAACATGTTTTTATTAAATAAATATAAATGAAAAGGTGATGTGTCCAAAGTAAAAAACTTTAAAATGTTGACTATTGTAGATGTCCTTTTAAACTAGCTTTTGATAAAAAAAAATAGAAATAACTTATTGATAAGTTAGTTTATAAGTTAAAAACTATTTTTTCAGCTAGCTAACTAAACATACTTTAGCACTTGTATTAATCACTATAACTATGGACATAATGAGATGACTACAAAAAGATTTTAATGTTATTGTATAATATTAGAACAAAACTAAAAATTTAAAAAGGATAACACTTTGGGCAATTTTGGGGTTTCAATCAAAGATTGACAAGACAGTTTCAAAGCTCCTTCAAACCCCGCATTGTCGAGAGCCGTAATAAACATTGAAGAACCTACTTTATGTGCAGTGAATAATTAAATAAATGTAAAAATGTAAGTGGGGTTTTCCATTAAGGATGTATCCAAATATCCAACCCCCTATTGGGCCCAACTTGTTCTTGCTCCAATGGTTCGAGTTGTAAGTCCTTTCTTTCAACTCTACTGTTGTTCATTTTACATGATACGTCCTTTTTATATCTCCCTAGGTTTTTAGTTTTGCCTCTTAAATTGTATCAAATAATTTTCCAGTATTTATAGTTGATATTGTTCTTCAACTGTGGGTTTCAAGTTAGTAAAGGATTGAAAAAAAGTCATCATTTACGAGGTTCAATCGAAATATAACATCGGTTGTCATTCTAGTTGAATTTTTGAACTTTTGAGAAAAATTAACCCGAGGGAACTGAACATTATAACAAGCATCAGAAGTGGGGGTTACCGGTGCTTAATTTCAACTATGTAACTATATCAATTTCGCATTTCGAAAACAATAGGTTGTGCTAAGATCAAACTGCTTTTACGTTCATGTTTAAGACTTATTAGAGATCGAGTTACACAACTTATGCTTGATGTTATGCTTGTTCAGTTCAATTATGTTCAATTCTGTTCAGTCATGTCCTGTTCTTTTGTTTTTGTTTGGTAAATTTAGGCGAATTTATGGGGAAGAAAAGTATTATGAATCTATCAACACAATGAGATATGGAGTTACTTTTGGTTCACTTAATTCAAGAGAATATAGCTATGGTGAGTTGCTTTAAGTAAAATATCTTATACTAACATTCTTTATTTGTAACCTAAAATTTACATATGCTTCTAATGTTGGAATGGAACAAGATTCCATTTGTGAATTGTGAGGTTAGTTTGGTATGAAACAAAATTTGCATATGGTTTTATGTTTTGCCATTGGGGTGAAAATACATAGTTTACCTTGTTAATATTTTAGTTACTTAATCTTGATGATATTGACATGATAGTGAGAGCTTTAGAAAAAGACTAGTTTAGCTTTTAGCGATTTTGGGCATGAATAATGAATCGTAGCACATGGAGTGCAAAGCTTTTTTCTTTAAAGGAAACATAGAAATTAAAGTAAAGTGGTGATGTTGTCCAGTTGACATGACATTTTATGTTCAAATTTAATCAACAATCTTTGTTGATGATTTTATAGAATGTGAAAATGTAATAACATTGATGATGACGTGATACGCTTCAATATGAAATAAATAATAACTTCAAACTAAATTTCATTTTTGGCTTATATTTGCTTTCGTTATTATTTTTATTTTTTAAGTGGTCGAGTTTGCTGGACATTACACATATAAAAGCTTGTTGTAATCATTATTAGAGTCAACTTATTATTATTTCAAACTAGCTTTAAATACAGTTATATCGCCTATGACATAATTATGTTGATTTATTAAAGGGATAATCACAAAACAACCAAATGATTAGGAAGAAATAATGTAAATGATCCACGTTTTATCCATTTTTCCAAATGACCAACAATTTTGAAATTGGGATGTATTTTTTTTTTTTAAATTTGTACTTATCAAAAAATCGGATAGCTATTAAAGTATAACGTAAGAAAGGAGTCAAAGGACCGAGCTGATTTCTATAGCACATTAAATCCACAATATAACAACTTTTTATACCTTTTATCATAAGTTACATTTCAATTAACGAAGACACGTTTTCTGTAAATTTTGAATTTATTTTTTGAAATTTTGGATGTGATCATTTTTACTTTGTTTGCAATGTTTAGTCTGAAATCTAAATGTACTTTTGATTGATAAAGTTTATTTTAGTCTAAAATGTAATTCTTTGAACATTATGGTCATTTGGGTTAGTCATTTTTAAGATTATCACTTTATTAAACAAACATATCCAAACACAAGTCCGTTCAATTTAGGCATACATATCTCAACTAAACACATTGATCTCATGAATCATGAGAATTGATAAGCCATTATGTTTATTTTCTGAGACAGAAACGATGTCGGTTTAAGGTTTAAGTCGTCCACATTTGAAAATAAATTAATTGACTTGAAAAGTTGAGGAAAAATAAAATTACGGGGGAAGAATTGGAAAACTAAGGAAATGAAAGGGCATCTAAGTAAATTGAACAAAATCTCCCATCATAAAGCGTACACTTCTCAAACTTCTTCAATTTTACACACAAATCTCTGGTGCGGAACTCCCTTCTCCGCCCCTCTCCCCCTGGTAACTGGTAAGGTACTCTCTCCCCCTCTCCATGTCTTCCTGTTAATCGCTCTATGTTTTACATGTGGTTCATGCATATATTGCCATACTTAATGGCGGAATCTATCGTTTTTATGTTTGCGTGTGTTTTTTCTTTCAGTATGATTACTTTATCACTTTATGTTACGTCGATCTGGAGTCTTAATCACTCGTTTTCCAATCTATTGCGACAGTTTGAGATTTCTCAATTCGTGTACTGAAAATTTTGTTTGACGAAATTGATAGCTGATTATAGATCGTCAGATTTGACTGGATCGATGGATGAATCTGTTGGACGATCGATATAAACAGTAAGCTTTGTTGCTTGGATATGTCGGTTGACTTGCATATAGAAAGTGTTGTGTATATATTCATCCGTCTGATGATTATAATCATGGAGGGTTTGGCTAAGGATCTTTGAGTTATGAAAACTTGGTTTAGTGGTTTAATGATTCAGCTCTTTATGTTACTAATATCTAAATATGATAAGATCAGGATCTTTGAGTTATGAAAACTGGTTTTTGAAATTCAAACCTTCTAATTTCTAGATTTTAGGCTGTGTTTTTCAATTTTGTTGTTCCAAAGCTTTGTTTAGATTTTAATGTGGTAATTATGATCCTATAAGGTTTCTTACACATTCTTTATAACCTTTCCTCTGGCTTTTTGAAGTTTTATCATCTGTTCTTTTTGCCTTTTTCCCCCAATTTTGTTGTGTTTCACTAAACAAGAATGTCATAGTTAATATTGTTTGCAAGTTCTAATATCTTTTACTTACCAATCTGAACTTTCCTTCTCATAATAACAAAATGTCCCTTCACTAGATTACTCACCCATATCAGTATGTATCTGATACTAGTAAGAATGAGATATTGCATTTATTGCTTGTGTTGGAAAGAAGAAACCTCAAAGATGTTTGTCATTAATGGTGCTCTTTTTTTCAGGTTTTTAAGAAACTCAGATAGCTTATGGGGTTTTATTACAGACATTCAAGACTGTAACATATAAATCTCTCCCACTGTTCTACAATCAAATTGACTTCAGGTAACACATATTCAATACAGACATTCTCAAGTAAGGTTAAACTTTATGTTCTCATGGCTCCAAGATCTTTGTTTTATAGGTACTAAACTATGGAACTGAATCCTATCAAAGATGCATTCGATTCTGTCATCAAAAAGCAGACTCTTTCCTCCTCGAAAATCGAGGACACAATCGAACAAATCACCCAAGAAATTCAACAAACATTATCAGGAATCCAATCCGCCATTAATGTCCCTTCCTCTCAACCCAAGTTAATCCTGGGTGAACTAAAAACCAAATTGAAAGAAATCGCTCCACTTAATCACCTCGAAGCTACACAAAAGGAACTCAACATCGCAATGAGCAAATACACTAAACTCCTCGAGAAACAATTCTATCCTGACATTTCAAAGTCTTACAGAAACGTCGATTTCGATACCCACATAATCAACCAAATAATCGCTAGTCACTTATATCGTGAAAGCATGTTTGAAATCGGCGATTGTTTCATAAACGAAGCTCACGAAGAAGAAACCATCGTCGACAAAAAAACCCAATTCTTAGAAATGTATGAAATTCTCGAATCCATGAAGTCACATGACCTAACTCCCGCTTTGAAATGGGCCACGACTAACCACGACAAGCTCCAAAAAACCGGATCCGACATCGAATTACAACTCCATCGTTTACAATTCTTGGAAATTCTTCAAAATGGTAGTCGAGATGAAGCTCTGAAATACGGAAGAACTCATTTCGCCCCTTTCGCGACCCAACACTTTCACGAAATCCAAAAGCTCATGGCGTGTCTTCTATGGGTCGGAAAGATTGACTCGTCGCCGTACTCGGATCTCGTTTCCCCAACTCACTGGGCGAAACTCGCCGACGAACTCGCTCAGCAGTTCTGTAATCTGTTAGGTGAATCGTATGAAAGCCCTTTGAAAGTGACGGTGGCTGCCGGCGTTCAAGGGTTGCCGACTTTATTAAAACTGATGAATGTGATGACGGGGAAGAAGCAAGAATGGCAGTCGATGAAGCAGTTGCCGGTGCCGGTGGATTTGGGTACGGAGTTTCAGTTTCACTCGATATTTGTATGTCCGGTGAGCCGAGAGCAGGCCGGAGAAGATAATCCTCCGATGATGATGTCATGTGGGCACGTGCTTTGCAGACAGAGTATTACGAAATTATCGAAGAACAACAGTACAAGGCCTTTTAAATGTCCTTATTGCCCTGCTGAGGTGGAAGTAGCTCAATGTAAGCAGTTGTACTTTTAACGTGCAATAAGACTTGTACCTGATGCTTATATTAAGGTACTCTTTTCTCTTTTCCTTCCCTTGGATTTGTGGTCTGTGTAATGTGTTTATATGCTCTGATGTTGGGGGATGGTTAAGTTGTAAAAAAAAACTATTGGTTTAGTATTTATGTGAATTGTAATGTAAATAGAAATCCCTTCTACTTCTACTTGTTTCCGTCTATATTCAGATCACTCTTAACACTTTTATCGTAAGCAAGAGCCTTATATGTATGTGAATTAGATACCTGATTGAGTCTACTTATGATATTTGTTATCCCTAAAATAATGTGGGCTACTTCTGATATTTGGTAATGTATGCCACTGTTAATCTTTGTTATATCTTGTAACACCACCTATAGAGCTACTATGAATAATATTTATAAAAAATCTTTATAGATAAAATACCTTTTTATAAAGTGGAAAACCCATAAAAAAAATCTCAAACGTTAAAAAATAAAATAAAAATTGCTTAAAAGTTATAAGGTTGAATTCACGTGTGAAAGAGGCACGCAAAAACAACTATTCACATTTTGATGATATTTTTCATTTTCCGTCCTATTCAATTAAAACGATTTCTTAGGGGCTTCCTTCATGGAGATATTCCCATCTAGCCGGACTTTGACAGTTGATCTAGCGGTGCTTGGCATCTAGTTGGGACCCTCTAATATATCTATTCGAATTAGCTCGTGTATCAATGAACTATTTAGTTAGGTAGGGACAATCAATCCGGAAAGAGAAAATTCATCAAATGACCAAAAGAATGGAGTGTTTGTAGCAAATGACCATGAAAAACACAACTTTATTAAATGACTATAACTTCTGCAGGAAGGGGCTTTGCGTAAGTTCTTACGCTCCGAGAAATCAGACATGTGGGGAAAAAGACAAAACAATGTGCTTTTACATAGTTCCACAGAGAGGGGTTTTGCGGAAATGAGTACGCCTCTGCGGAACGCATGTACACCTCTAAGGAAATGGTAGCTGAAAACATTATTTTTTTTCCTGACATTTGTACACATCTGAAGAATGATTACTCTTCTGTGGAAATGGTCGGTGATTTTATGAAATTAAACGTGCCACCTCATTTCCTCAACGATTTTCCTATTCCTCAAAGCATAAGGACTTCCGTAGAACCCCTCTCCGCGGAAGTTGTTGTCATTTAATAAAGTTGTGTTTTTCATGGTCATTTGCTATAAACACCCACGTCCTTTTGGTCATTTGATAAATTTTCTCATCTGGGAATCTACGAATGAATGGGGTAGATTATGATCTCGATCTAGTCGACTCTGTTTATTCAATAGGATTTTTTTTTTTATTTTTTTTAGTAAAAGGCCGAAAATAGGTTTTGAATATTTAGGACAATTCATATATTCGGAATTGACGTAGATTCATAATTTAATAGAATAGCCGTGCCAGGGAGAGTTCACTTTGTACCCTCTATGGACTTTGTATGTCTTAGGAAGTTTTTCCAGACATTCTCAAGACAATAATTATGTTAAAATATTAAGAGTTCAATCAAATTGAATGTTGAACTTTTATCATAACTTTTATGTTTAGAATATATCTTTTATGTTTAGAATATATCAATATTGAGCTATAATTTTTATATGTATTGATTTGTCAAATTGATAATTTGTTGATTCATTATTATGCGAATCATTCTTAATCAAGTTTCACCTCAAAGACCAAGTAAAATGTATAGTAATATAACAATATTTGAGTCTAATGGTTATTATAAAAACAAAATTGACATGGACATCAAATATAATTCACAATTTCATGCACTATCTATTCTTGATGATGATAAAACATTGTGGTGTTTCGGTTCATAAAAGTTAAAATAAATTTATAAAAAATCAACAAGGACAACCTATATAATAATAATAATAATAATTGTAAGTCCGTAAACAACAAACGATCATTCTCCCTCTTTTGTTGAAACCTTTTGTTGAAGCAAAAGACGGGAAACCGTAAACCACGATCGTACTCCCTCTTATGTTGAAATAAAAGGTGAAAACACGGAAACCCCTTCAAATAAAATTAGAGCACATCTTTGAAGATTAAAAGAAATACTAGCTTAAAGGGATACGTTTATTTTTATACGCACATCTAGCTAACATACACCTAACAGATTAACACAACTATGATTAAGTTAACTGATTATCCAAACTACTAAACTAACTATGATTAGGAGAAATAACAGAAATGTAACGGTAATACCCCCCTTAAGATGGACTTTGGAAAATGTTTTTCAAAGCCATCTTGGGCATTTCAAGCATGTAAGTAAATATATCAACTAAAAATGATGACGCCAATTTAATAATCACTATTAACAGAGAAAGAAATGAAGAAAGAATCTCTTTGTATTCATTCTGTTGACTTTCTTACATATTCAAAAACTTTTTATATTACAGCTTATTATACGCACATCTAGCTAACATACACCTAACAGATTAACAACTATGATTAAGTTAACTAATTATCCAAACTACTAAACTAACTATGATTAGGAGAAATAACAGAAATGTAACGGTAATAACCCCCCTCAAGATGGACTTTGGAAAATGTTTTTCAAAGCCATCTTGGCCATTATAGGAATCATCTTATGTCGGGGTAATGGTTTAGTAAAAATGTCAGCTAATTGGTGTGTTGTGCGTATGGGCATGAGTTTGATTGTATTATCTAAAATCTTATCTCGAATGAAGTGACAATCGATTTCGATATGCTTCGTGCGTTCATGAAAGGTTGGATTGGATGCAAGCTTGATTGCTGATTCATTATCACAAAAAATCAAAGTAGGCTCATGAGTGTGAATGTCAAAATTGCTCAGCAAATGATGAAGCCAAATAATCTCAGTTGTAGCAACAACAATGGCTCGGTACTCAGCTTCGGTGGATGATCTAGAAACAATGGATTGTTTCTTTGATTTCCAAGAAATCATGGAGTCTCCTAGAAAAATACAAAAACCAGAATTAGATCTTCTAGTATCCGGACATCCTGCCCAATCGGAATCAGAAAAAGCTGTAATCTTTAAAGAAGGTTTGGAAGACAAAAACAATCCTTGACCAGGATTGAGTTTGAGGAACTTGAGCAAATGATTAGCAGCTTGAAGATGAGGTAATCTTGGATCTGTAACAAATTGACTTAACCTATTTACTGCATAGGTAATGTCTGGTCGTGTTATGGTTAAATACATTAACCGTCCAATTAAACGTCTATATTGAGAAGGATCCAATAAGGGTGCCCCATTGAAATTTGATGCTTTACATGCAGGATCCATTGGATAATGGACTGGTTTGGAAGCTAACATGCCAGTTTCTTCTAGGAGATTGAGAACATATTGTCGTTAAAGAAATATAAATGCCATCTGTTGATCTGGCAATTTCAAGACCCAAGAAATGTTGTAACTTTCCCAAATCCTTAAGCTTAAACTTGTTGCTTAAAGATTGTTTAATAGAATCAATTTCATGAAGAGAAGCACCTGTTAACACAATATCATCCACGTATACTAACAGAGCTACATATGACGATCCTTTTCCCTTATAAAACAATGAGTAATCAACTTTCGATTGTGTGAATCCTTGAGAAAGTAAAAATGAAGAAAAGGTGGCATACCATTGACGAGATGCTTGCCTCAAGCCATATAAAGATTTCTCTAGTTTGCAGACAAATGGTTTACCATTTGAAGAGATATAATGACAACTATATCCTTGGGGTAATTTCATGTAAACCTCTTCATCCAAAGACCCATTCAAGAAAGCATTATTCACGTCCAATTGAATAAGAGGCCAAGAACGTTGAGCAGCTAAAGCTAGCAGTAATTTGACATTAACAAGTTTAGCGACAGGGGAATAAGTATCCAGAAAATCGATACCTTCTTGTTGATTGAAACCCTTGGCAACAAGGCGTGCCTTGTATCTCTCAATAGTACCATCAGAACGTCTTTTGATTTTATACACCCATTTAGAACCCAAAGCCTTTCTATCAGGAGGTAAGGGTACTATCGTCCAAGTGTTATTTGCTTCGAGAGCCTTCAATTCTTCTTGCATAGCTAATTGCCACTCTTTAGATTTAGATGCTTCAGAATAGGATTGTGGTTCAGACTCAGCTGAAATAGCAAGAGTGAATGCTTGGTATTTAGGTGAAAGTTTGGAATAAGAAAGTACAGAAGATAAAGGGTATTTTGCATTAGTATTAATGGTCACATTGTTTACTAGACCATAATGATAATCTTGTAAATAAGTTGGACGGGTTCTATTTCTTTGAGGTCTTTGATTTCCAACTGAATGATCTTCATTGACAATGGGAATGGGATCTGTATTAGCAACTGTAACAGATGAATCAGGTAAAGGGTCAGAAATAAAAGTATCATCTTGTAAGCAAGGTATGACCATTGAATGAAAAGGGTCTGGCTGATGGTTATATATGGAATGTTTAAAAGGAAAAATATGTTCATGAAACACAACATCACGAGATATGAATATTTCTTTTGTCTCAACATCCATCATTTTATATGCCTTCATTCCAATTGGATAACCAATAAAAATACAACATCTGGCACGTGCAGTAAATTTGTCCATGTGACTGAGAAGTGTTGAAGCAAAAGCTAAACATTCAAAACTCCGAAATCGTGAATAATCTGGTGGATACTCATAAAGTTTCTGAAAAGGGGACAAATTATCAAGAGCATGTGAAGGAGTACGATTGATAAGGAATGTAGCACACAAAATACATTCAGACCAATATGTTGTGAGAATATTTGACTGAAAAAATAATGCCCTAGCAACATTTAATAGATGTTGGTGCTTTCGTTCAACCACTGAATTTTGTTCTGGATGTTGAACACTAGAGAATTGATGCAATACTCCTTTTTGATTGAAAAACTCAGTAAAAGCCAATCCCTTTGCATTATCAGACCGAAAACCCTTAATTTTGGTGTTAAATTGTGTTTCAATCATAGCAAAGAAACGTGAAATGATACTTTGAACATCAGATTTGTGCTTCATCATGTATACCCATGTAAATCTAGTGCAATCATCAACAATAGTTGCAAAATATTGATATCCCTTATAATCCTTTACATGATAAGGCCCCCATACATCACAGTATATCAACTCAAAAGGTTCATTTGCAATATTGTTGAAAGACTGAAAAGGTAAATGTTTCTGTTTGGCTAAAGGACAAATAGAACATACACTTTTATTCAAATCTTTATTTGAAACAGTGATACTACTAATAGATTGCAACTTCTCATTTGAAGGATGTCCAAACCGTTGATGCCAACAATCAGCTGAAACTGCATTCACATTCACTTGTGCTTGTGCTCTTATACGCATATCTTCAAGCACATAAAGTTCGGCATGTACTCTAGCATTGCCAATCATTCTCTTGGTGTGTATCTGCTTCAAAATAGCATAATCATGATAAAATTTTGCCTTAACAGTTTTGAATTTAGCCAATTGAGAAATTGATACTAAATTTAACTCAAACTGTGGCACATAAAGAACATCAGTGAGAATGATATGTTCATTTATGTTAACTTTTCCCATGCATTCAACTTGAATAACCACTTGGTTTGGTAAACGAACACGAGTATGTGAGATATCTACCATATCATGAAACATATTTTTATCATTGCAAATATGCCTAGTTGCTCCAGTATCTAGTATCCATATAATTGTAATGGCTAGAAGAGAGAGTCAGAACATAGTGATTACCTGAAGTGGTAATATGATCATGTGAAACAGAATTCACTGAAGCCAATTGACCAGTAAGTATAGCAATAAGTTGTTGGCATTGTTCATTGGTAAGATTTGTAACAGGAGAACTTGTATCATTACAGGAAGACTGACCCTCTGTAGCAGCAGAAACAACATTCACACGTGAACTATTTGAATTTGAGTTATGATTGAAACGATATCCCGGTGGAAATCCATGCAGTTTGTAACACTTATCAAAAGTGTGTCCCGAACGCTTGCAATGAGAACACATTGATGAGTTCTTGTTAGAACCTTTGTTGAAAATATTGTTGGAAACTCGATTTCTTGAATTGTTCAAATTGTTATTGAAACTCTGAACATTACAAGCCATTTTAGTGTTCATAGATTGATTATTTCCAATTTCACGTTGTCTTTCTTCTTGAATAACCAAGGAAAAAATGCGATTAACTGCAGGTATAGGATCCATGAGAAGTATTTGCCCTCGAATTTGGGCATATGAATCATTTAGACCCATAAGAAACATCATAGTGTGTTCAATTTCTTTTGCCCCTCCACATGTACATAAACCACATGTACAATGAGTATCAAAATTGGATAATTCCTCCCAAAGAACTTTGAGCCTAGTAAAATACGTACTCACGGAATCTTGTCCTTGAACTGTATTCATCAAATCACGCTTAAGTTGAAATATGCGAGGTCCATTGCTCTGTTGAAACCTTTCTTTGAGTTCATTCCAAATTGCAGAAGCAGTTTTTAGGTAAATCACTGAAGAAGAAATTTCTTTAGATATAGAATTTAGGATCCAGGAAATTACAATATTGTTGTTGCGATTCCAGGCCTTGAAAAGGATTACATCAGTGGCCGGAGGTTGAGGAAGATCTCCAGTAACAAAATCAAGTTTGTTCTTGACTGAAAGGGCAATTGTCATAGACCGAGACCAGGACGCATAATTTTCTCCAGTAAGCTGTTGATTGACAAGAAGAGTGTCGGGATTATCCGAGTGATGTAAAAAATACGGATCATCTGAAGAAACATTTGAGTTTTGAGAACTTTCTCCAGACATTTTGACAAAAACAAAAGATCGAGAAAATCAAAAGAACAATCTTAATGAAGAACACAAATAGAACGGATTGATTGAATTAATCAAACAGAAAACAATCAAAGGGAAGGAATCAATCAAAGATCATGAAAAAGGAACAATCAAGAATAAAGATTGAAATCAGGGACGCGGAAGCAAAAAAAAAAAATGCTCTGATACCATATTAACAGAGAAAGAAATGAAGAAATAATCTCTTTGTATTCATTCTGTTGACTTTCTTACATATTCAAAAACTTTTTATATTACAGCTTATTATACGCACATCTAGCTAACATACACCTAACAGATTAACAACTATGATTAAGTTAACTGATTATCCAAACTACTAAACTAACTATGATTAGGAGAAATAACAGAAATGTAACGGTAATAATCACCTTTGATGCTTTTCATATAGACCGACATATATACCAATAAAACCAATTGAAGTATTAATTAATTATGAACTAACAAATTTTCAAGCATACGATCATGAAGCATACACCAACAAAAAATTAATAACAATCATGCACAGATACAAACATACTAAGTACAAAATATACCAATTGTTGGAAATTCAAGTCAGCCAATAATCCTCATACTAATACAATTGCAAATAATTTATAAGAACAATATCACATGAATTTGCAGATAGTTAAATAACAAAATAAGTCAAAAAGTCAAAATACGCATGTAGGACTAATCAAATATTCACACAACAATCATACCAAATTCTAAGAAAATCACATCGACAATATACAAATATTAGATACTCAAATGATCACATAGTTGCCAAATAATTTCTACTAGAAAATTCAAGTATTAAACACGGACTAGATGCAACTTAGTTGTGGGCCAAATAATCTAAATGGGCTTTGGGGTGGCGAAGACAGACACTCAGATCAGATGGCTGGCGCCTAGCTGAAGCCGAATTTGCTTTGCATGGCTGGCCTGCAGCCCAGCGTAGTAATTTTGAATTTCGTATTAAATAAAGACAATATTATAATAATAACTGCATATTGCTTTGGTCCTTTGGTAAAGGTGAATGCACTGACCCCCCTTTTATTGATAATAAGTTAATCAGTGATTAATTAGTTATTTAGAATTTGAGTCATTTCAAATATAAAGTAGATGCTTTTAGTTCATTGCCTCGAAACTCCCCTCTTCAAATTCAAATGGGGTGGTGTTAGCGTTTGTTTAGATAATTCTGTATAGTTTTGGGTTACTTTTGTATATATATGTAATTAGTCATTGTTATCGTATTTTTTCTAATTAGTTAGGTATTTATCTTTGTATTTCATATGTTTTTCTTCTCTAATGAAAAACAATCCCAAGCCTTCGGCTCATCATCTCATCTTCTTCAATTGATCAGTTGATCTTGGATAATTAGTAACATATCTAACGATTATCAATAGGAAAATATATCATTTTTATGTCTACATGTATTTAAAATCCATGTGTGTGTGTGTGTGTGTGTGGAAAGGATGTGTGATGGGTTTAAATGAAGCATGATTCAATGAATTTAAAATTCTCTTTCAATCGTTGTCGAACATAACATATTTGTAGGATTAGTTAACCATTAGTTCAAGGATACACGCTTGGAATGCAAGGTACGTCTTATGTTGCCAAAAGAAAACTTGTATTCTCCTCAAGTGCTTAAGGCATTCGTGATCTCGATTATTATGGAACATTTTAGAATTTCTGTTACTACATTTCAAATTAAAAAAAAAAAAGCAAACACCATGACATCCTATATAAATACATATGTTGAAGAACAAATTTGAGTGATGGAATATGGAGGTGGTGTGGTGGGACATAAAGGGGTATTATGGTGAGATTGCATCAATGAAAGCAACGAAAACCTAACTGAGAAGATGATTGGTATGGATAAAGACCCTTCAATTGGATTCTGTACCCCTCTAATGTTGACAAGGAACAACCAATCATCCCCAAAAGCTAATAGTGAGAAGTGGAGAACTATACAAATTCATTGAAAATAATTATTAATAACTTATAAGTTAACTATAAGTTTCGATTAAAGTTATTGAAAATAAAACAAGACACCTTTACAAACTGTAAATAAAGTAGTTAATATAATGATATTTTATAATCATCGTCTAGTGGCTCATCTTGGTAAGTGCAGTGGCTCTAGCTTCATAGACGATCATGGGGCCTTCAATCCGGCTGGTAGGAGGAGGCATGGCCGGTCCAAAAACATCTCTCGAAAGAATGGAAATAAAAATTTCATTCAAAGACACAAATATAACCAAACACTTACAAAAAATGATGACTTAAAATATTATATATTTTTCGATTTATACTCATTTGGCTATTGAGTTTTTTTTTTTTTTTTTTTTCATATACATTAACTCATTTAACTTGTTAAACTATATACATTCAGTCCTTATGATCGGCTATTATAGGTTAAATGAGAAAAATGACTTAATAGGATAATATTTTTATCATTTTTTACACATTCAGTCCTTGATATTTTTTTTTTTCATATTTAGTCCTTAATATTTTTTTTTTGTTGCAACATAAGTCATTTTTACTTTTGTATTCATTTACTATTTATAGTTGATTTCTGTAAATTTTTCTCACAACTTCTTACGTAGGACAATCATTAACAGGTGTTTGGGGTTGTTGATGCTTATGTTCATCGCGATCTCGACTGTTTGGTTGTCTAGATCTTGTATTTTGGACATCGTAACTTCTTCATACGATATCGAATTTTAGCGGTCTTTATATACATGTGTTCGATTTTTGAGTCTACCACAACTTTATTTTAGATTACTCCCGTTAAAAAGTAATATATTTTACTTACGATCTTTATATTCATATGTTTTTTTTATAAATGCATGTATAAATGTTTTTTTTATAAAACCGTAAATAAAAATATATTACATTTTTACAAGAGTAATCTTAACGAAAGTTGTAGTAGATTCAAAAAATAAAAATGTAGATATAAATATCGTTAAAATCCAATATCAAATGAAGAAGTTACGTCGTTCAGAACACAAGACCTAAAGTAAACCATAAGACTTAATTAAGCAACCAAGCAGTCGAGATCGCGATGAACATAAGCATCAACAACACCAAACACCTCAGTAATGATTGGCTCATGTAAGATGTCGTGATAAAAACCTAAAGAAATTAGTTATAAGTACTGAATGAGTACAAAACAAAAAAACTTATTTTTCAATAAAAAAAATTAAGGACTAAAAGAGCAAAAAAATATTAAGGACTAAATGTGTACAAAGTGAGAAATATATTATTTTATTAAGTCATTTTTCCAGGCTAATCTGGACTAGCCGGTCATAAGGACTGAATGTGTACAATTTAACAAGTTGAAGGGGGTAAATGTGGACGAAAAAAACTCAGTGACCACATGTATACAAATCGAAAAATATTGGTTTAGAGGTTGCGTTGCGTGCCTTTTATCCGATCGGTCATGAGATCGAATCCAAGAAAACCGATTTTCTTCGTCACTCTAAAAGAAATAGTATCAAGACCAATCTTGTCTACCATACCTTTATCTATACATAAAATTGTCAAATCATTTAACATTTCTTATGGCATCAATGACATATTTCTTTGATAACTTCAATTTTTAAAAACATCTGTTTACGGATGCTACAATGACAAAAATAATTAAATATTATTCTATATACAAACAGATTCTAACCGTTAAGACTTAGAAATTGAGACAATATAATCGACTAATCTATTCTATTGTTTCTTGATTGCTTCATAGGTTGTTAGTTTAAAACTTGTCGATTCTATTTCCTCCATTTTGGTTGTGCCTACTGCATTCTTTATGAACAACTATTATTATACATATGGTATTGCTTCTTCCTTTTTCAAGTAATGTATGATGTATCAAATTTGGGCTTTTGGCTTCTTCTTGCTTCTTGTAATTTTTTTCCTTAAAAATATAGTAATGTTTATGTATTAATATTATATAGGCTACAAGATTTTGTGTCACTTGGAACAATCACTACTAAAAAACAGCCCTTTAATGACGTGCAAACAATGACACGCAGTGATTCACGATACGCAAAAGCGTGCGCCCCAAAAATAATGTCTTCACTTCTAAAATTTGAAGGATAGAGGGCGCGCATTTATGCGTGCCCTGAAATTAGTGTCAGAAAAGGAAAAAAAAAAGAAACGCGGAGGACGCCCATTATAAAATGTGCGTCATGTAACACTGTCGCTTTATATTCTTTTAATAAAACACGCGTTTTAAGCGGGAAATGAAATCCCGAAAACTAAACCCCGTCGTGAAAAATTAAAACCCCCTCCGCTTCCAATTATCAAGAAAGAAGCGTAGGGTCTTCGTCTTCCTTTCTCTCTCTCTAACCTAAAACCTAACCTGCAATTTCATAAAGATCTCCCATGGCTTAGCATATCTCACTTAAATCGTAATAACAATCGGTCGCTAATACGCTGGAGTCGGATGAACCTGCTGTGTGCACAGAGGTTGAGGATTTCGGTCACTCACCTCGCCTTTCTTGCAAAATCTTTGGTACACACAGGAAAACATAAACCTTAAAGAGCTTAAACACCCGCGCCATCTCATAAACCCTAAAGGGCTTAAACACCCGCGCCTTTCTTGTAATCGCTCGTGATGCTAAACTTCATAAAAGAGTTCTTCTTCGGTATTAGCATCTTCTTGGGTAGCTGAACTTCTGTCATCGCTCGGGATCGATCTCAGCCTCCTATTCACCCCTCTACAGCCTTACTTGTAAGTCCACACCACACTTGTTCTTATCTTGTTCTGTATCTTTTTTCCTTTTTTTATTAGATTACTTTACGTTTTCTTTTTTGCTTTGATCTATCGCACGCATCGTTTTAAAACTCATTAGAAGCGTAAGCCTTGAGGCGCGCCTTAAGGCGAAGCGGACCATGGCGGAACTAGAGGCGCTGCCTCTGTGGTTGGATTTGAGACGTACGCTTCGTCCAGGTGAAGCGTAGATGAATCGGTAGAGGCGGTGCGTTCTTCAGAAACGTAAGCCTTAAATTTTTAGTCTAATTTTGACTTATTTTGACTTTTTCCTTTTCCAATCACACCTGGTCTGCATCCCATCTTGCAATTCTTCCTCAATTGATGAAATTGATGTTCCATACATTCAATTGAGTCTACTAAATGTTGTTTGAATATCCAATTTCAGAAACATAGGCCTTGATTTTTAGTCTAATTTTGACTTATTTTGATGCTTTTCATTTCCAATCGCACTGTTCTGCATCGCATCTTGTAATTAAATGCCACCTGTTGGAGACAAGCCAAGCCTTATGACATTTCTTGACGTACATCCATCCATCCATATATGCATAGCAAAATGTGATGATGAAAATATGATGTAATGTAACGTGTGCAAACTTGTGTTGTTTATATTTTGGTTGGAAGCTCTTAATTAATCGGATTATTAAAGTGAGTTTGGGCATATATTTTTGGTTATTAATTTAGGTGGGGACCGTGTTCCATGAGTTTGGTAATGCACTTCAGCACATGCTAACAAAACAAGATGAAGGGCTTGTTGCTGGCATTCATGGCATAGAGTGGGATGCTGTTGAATTACCTTCTCAGTTCATGGAAAATTGGTGCTAACACAGGTAGGTACCTATATAATATAGAATCAAATCATTTTTTGGACCCAAAAAATAAAAAACTTAATATATGAGACACTACAGGGATACGTTGATGAGTATTGCAAAACATTATGAAACTGGGGAGACTCTCCCTGAAGAGATATATCAAAAGCTTCTTGCTGCTAGAACTTTCCGTGCTGGCACCCTTAGCCTCCGTCAGGTGAGATTCATATTCATAATAATTCATTTATTAAATAAAATAATAATAGTAATTAGTAAATAAATAAATAAATTGTTGTTACTTGTTGGCTTAAATTTGCAACGGTTGACCTGGAGCTTCATAGCAAGTATGTACCTGGTGGGTCCAAGTCGATCTATGATGTTGAGAGAAGAGTGAGTGAAAAAACTCAAGTACTTCCCCTGCTTGAGGAAGACAGGTTCCTTTGTGGTTTTAGCCATATTTTTGCAGGTGGTTATGCTGCTGGATACTACAGTTATAAGGTATCTATCTTATATACTTTCATTCTTTATGCTAAATTGCTAATGGTTTTTGATTATGATGATGGATGTTGATGTTATTTTTGAAGTGGCCGGAAGTATTGTCTGCTGATGCTTTTTCGGCATTTGAGGATGCTGGATTAAATGATGACAAGGTATGATTTTTGTCATCAAATTATTCAACTCCCTCATTCCAAACATTGACTTCACATTGACCATTTTTTATCAAACATCTAAAAGCTAGAAATTTTAAAATATTTGAGAGATTGTAGATTAAAAATCTTACTTGATTGGTTTGAAAAGTATTGTACGTGTCGATGGATTTTGTAGATAAAGCTTCATTTTCTCCATCACTCTTGGCAGCTCATTCTGCATGCCTGCATTCACCTGTACCAAAACAATATAACTTTTAAAAAATAATAATAATAATAGTAGTAGGTTTAAAAAATAATGGATTTATAAGCACATACCTTCTGCACGATTTCAGCAACCTTATCTGGTGAAGCAAACGCGTGCTCCTTGAGTGATTTTCCCATAGCTTACTCTAACTTCTGATTTTGATCACCTGATAACAATGCCACCCTAACAGCTGTCACCTTCAAGAAACACAAAAAAATAAATAAATGTTTATTCAGGTTGTCCCCTTATTTATTTTGCTGAAAAAGAGAGAAGATAAATAACTGACCTTTGTAACAATGGAAAGCATGGGGTCTACTACTAGCTTAGTGACTGACATGATAAACTTTCACATGTGGCTTTTAGATTTTTCTCAAGTTCCTACATTTAATAATACAAAAATACAAAAAACAATATAATTAAATAAAAAAAAGGGCAACAAACCATGAATTACTAACTGTATACCTTCTTTGTATCAATTTGACTTTCCAAAACTCGAGGCGACAATGTCCTTGCCAAAGAAGTTGACCTTGACCAATCAAATAATGAGGTTTGACCTCTAAGAATTCGTCTCAGATGCTCCTGAAGTGATCACATACAAATGAATACAAACTTTCAGATTCTTCTAAGAGATTATTGTATTTATTTATTATTATTTTTTTGAAAAAGGAGAAGTTGAAGTAGATACTAACCAACAATTGGGAGAAATCCAGTTCCTTGTGTGTGACTGAGAATTCTATGTCAGAAGGTGTAATCTGTTCTCTTAATATAAGAAGATGCTTGATGAGAAAAAGTTGTCCATCCATTTGTGATCTTTTTGCAACAAGTTTGCTTGCTTTCTATATCAAATAAATAAAATGAAACAATCAAACACCTTAAAATAACGGTATATTAAACATAGAAACAAATCTGAAGCAATTAAATTCACTTACTTGGATGGATAAAGAGCAAACCTCAACAACTTCCTGAAGAATGGAAGAAAAAAAGTAATTGAATTAAAAAATAATGGGAACCATTAATGTCTGCCTTAAATTAGTATGGTCCATTTGTTGATCCTTTTTTTTCAATTGGTTAACAGAAAAGAAAACAATTTGACTCAACTAATTAAATTAGTGTTTGTTCTTATTGATAAAAAATCCATATATTGGACTTGTTTTCTCTTTTGAATCAGCTTAATTTCTGTCTTAGTTGTCTTAATCAGGATAAAAGACAAATCTTTGTTGAAGTTAACTTTGAAAGGTATTCCACTCATTTTGGAACTTGTGAAGCTGCTCGTTGGCTTCTCACTCATGAAATGAGAACCATTAATGACTGCCTTCACAAACATCAGGTGCTCAATTTCTTAATTTTCTTTTTCCTTTTCCTTTTTCTTTTTATTTTTTAAATAATAACTAATAAATTGTTATAGGGATTTAGGTTAAGGCTAGTGGGCCATTCATTTGGAGGTGCAATTGCTTCAATGCTATCTATTATGATTCGAAAAAAGACATGCGATGAATTAGGTTTTAGCCCTGATATTGTTACAGCTGTTGGATATGGAACACCACCTTGTGTTTCTAGAGATCTTGCTGATAGCTGCTCTGATTTTGTCACAACCGTTTGTATGCAGGTTGATTTATATATTTATATATTATTTTTATTGGTATCAATTTCAATTCTTGTTTTTTGATAAACAGAACGATATAATCCTGAGGCTAAGTGTTGCTACTTTGATGAGATAGAGGAAAGAAATTCTTCAGACTGATTGGTAAGTAATAGTATCTGATAACTAATATATCTGTTTTAAAAAAATTTAAACTTTTTGAATTTCTCGGGAAAACCACATTTGAAAAGGACGATTGGAAAAGTGTTTTAGATGTAGTTACTAATGCAAAGCAAGTTGTATCCTCTGTTCCATATATAGTCTTTCTTTCCTAAAATTATTATGGTGTCCGATATTATGTTCCAGAAATAAGAAAATTGTAGTTTTGTTTATGTAGATTCGTTGGGTTCCAAATACAATGGTCCATGCATCTTCTAATTGGCTGCTGGTTTAATTTTTCTTTGATTTTTATAATCATTTTCATTATAAATCTTTCTAGCTTTTAATCATTTTCATTTTAAATCTTACTTGCTTTAAATCTTAAATTTCACAAAACAATATTATATTATGTGTTTTGGACCGAGTATCTTTTTTTTTGGATACCCCTATCACAGAGGTTTGAGTCATAGTTAATTTAAGTGCATAAAATATCTGAAGGTTTTCGATCTTTCTTCTAAATGATTTCGATACTACCCGTCATTGATGTTTTAATTTAGGTATATTTTAATTCAATGTGTTTATATTTAATAACAAGTATTAAAAAAATGAACATTGCATTGATGGTTAGAGTTGTTGGTATTGACAGTGTTCTCCTTCTGATGGGCCACAACTGATCAATAGTACTCTACAGGTATTTGTTTTGTTTGTTGTATTATACTTTATAAAATTTATATTAAATAAAATTTATATAAAATGTGTTTGGATTATGTCTTGTTGATGTATGGCTTAACCAGGTTAGTTCTTAGTACTATTTATTTCCATTGATGAACAGACGTAACATGACTGCAAAAAATGTCCATTTTGCCCTTACTATTGTTATTACAATCGAGGGCAAAATATCTTCCACTGAATCTATTGTTTTACATTATTACAGGTTGACAATGTAAATTATATTCAGAAATAGACATTTGGATTTGCACATTCTATTATACTAAGGTACTTACGTAACCGTGCTACTCACCTTTCTATAATTCTAACATTAAGGTTGACCTGATTTTTATGTAATACATAAATCTTATCATTTATGAGAGATTTTAAATTTATAATTTATATAAAATGAATACACAAACTTGGAGACATAATGGAAATGACTTTCGAATTTATAATTTGTATATTAAATATGTCACTGCATTTACAATTTTAATGTTGATTATCACCTACATCAGTACTCGCTACAATTTTAAATATGTCATTGCATTTACAATTTTGAATTAGTTGTGTTTGCTCTAAGGGAGATCAACTTATCAAAAGTAAGTTATTTTTTTCACCCTTTTATTTAATATTTTTTTGATTGAATGAAAGTCTTAATGAAAGTAATTGACAACCCTTTTTCTGTAAATGATGTTGTGATTGTGGGAGAGGTGTTGTGTTTTTCTCTGTTGCTAGGTAACCTTCTCAACAACAGCATTCTACTTAAACAGGTGAGTAATCAAGATTAAGGGAGACTTGTAATCATGTTTGGCATTCCTTTCCAGTAAGAAACAGAGTCGTATGATTATTTGTTAATTTTACAGGAATGTATAACCCATGTTAGCAATGTATTATTTTTGTTTAACATTTGAATGATTCTTTGGATGACATTATAATTTGTGCAATTTATTTTATTTTTTGAGTATGAAATTTTATTTTATATTATGCAATGGATTGTATTTTTTGTATATGGTATTTTATTTCTATTATGAGAAATTAAATGCAAATTTAATTTAAAAATTAATAAATATATAAATTAATTTTTTTTAAACATTTAAATTTACGATACGCAAAAATGTGTGTCATCTTCATTTATGACATGGCCTTTCTTGACAGGGGCTTTCTTGATACGCATTGCGTGTCATTAACACGCGCGTCGTAAGGTTACGACACGCGAATGCGTGTCGTCTTCCTTTATGACATGGCCTTCCTTGATACGCATTGAGTGTCGTAAATGCGCGTCGTAATTGCGTGTCATAAATGCGTGTCGTAAATGCGCGTCGTCTCTCTTTATGACAGGGCCTTCCTTGACGCGCATTTGCGCGTCGTCTGAGCCTTTTACGACGCGCAATGAGCGTCGTAAAAGGCTGTTTTTCTAGTAGTGAATGGGCCATGGATGGCCGCCCCTATTGCCCACAGTCTAGGCCGGGTCTGGGAGAAGGTAATGCGTATCGTTTATGAAAGATATGAAAGACGTCTTTGTGTCTTTTCCAAAATGATGACCACCTTAGGGAGATCCTGCTGTAAATGGGAATCCCTTATAAAAAAAATAACTTGTCAAGAAAATAAAGTGATACAGTTTTTTTAAGACATCCAAAAAATTGATGGATTCAATCAAACAATTATTTTTTAGATGGTTTTATAAGAAATAAATATAAAAAATATATTTGCAATTAGAATAAATGTTTATATGTTTTAAGAAGTGATGGGTTGTTTGGTAAAAGTCTTAATTTATCCGTAATACAAAGTGTTTAGTAAACACCACTTTACTTCTGACCGAATCAGAGGTGTCAGTGAACGGTTCATGACTTCATCCTTCTGTGAATCATTCATTTTCTCACAGCCCCCTAGTTTTCACTCAACCCAAACATGTTAGATTTGGGGTATAATAATATCAATATAGACTTGGATAATTCTAGGATCATGAGCAATCACTTTCCAAAATCTATGATTTTGTCACGAAATCAGATTTGTGATAATCCAAGATTGACAATTTAGAAGTCATACCACTTCTAAATCTGAAACACAGAAAGTACCTTGTTGTATTGTTAATACCAAATTGTTAATGCCAAATCATATTTATATATTCGTACATTAATCGTATTGTTAATACCAAATTGTGAGTTATTATAACAATGCTTGATGACCTAAGATGACTTGATACGACATTCTTCAGGCGTCGGAAATGGTACGACATTTGTCACCCCAGACCTGTCGGTCTAACTGTCATGCTCTCCATCTAGAAGATTCTGGTTATAATTCAAGACTTTTGTGGGTACTTAGATAAGTACTTTGTAACGCCCGTAGATCAGGGCTAGTCAATTTAGAGACGATAAGCATCAAAAATGACTTTTTGATGGAAGATTATTTATAAGTATTAATCTTAACCAAGTTGTAGTATATGTCACAAGGTTTCCGTTCATATAAAGAACGCCGAAATCCGAGTTATAACGAAGAAGTTATGACCTGTCGAAGTTTTGCGACAGAACCGACACGACCTAGCGCGACCCAGCGCGATGTAAATAGTGAATTTAAGGTTGATAGATATCTATCCTTAGTGATCTAAATGAGAATTAAATATCTCATCGATAGTAGTGCAACGACGGAAAGACGGACGAAAACGGACGTCAGACGAAGGAGTTATGACTTTATAACGGAATTTTCCTGTCCCGGCCTTATAAAAATAATATATAAGTAATATAATTATAATATATTAAGAATAAAGTCAAAATTAGCCAATGGAGTCTAAACGAGAGTTGTAGAGCATAATCTCACCTTCGCGGCGATATAAAGAACGTCGAAAACGGAGTTCGTATGCGAAAGTTATGAATTTCTGAAGTTCGGGGCGCGAAACCCCAAAACTGTCAGATACCACGACGTGGCAAGCAGTGCCACGACGTGGCAAGTCTCCTGACACCTCCGGGAGTCCCCCAGATGCAACTTGCAATGACGACCAAGCCCACGACGTGGAAAAAGGGTCCCACGACGTGGCAAGGGCCAAATTTGCCCTATAAATAGATTTGAAGGGCCAGCCGACTATGGTTGCTCCGTCCTTTCTCTCCCACTCCCGATACACCCTCTAAGCCCTATTTAACCCCCCCCCCCCCCCCCCCGAAGCCCCGGTATCAACCCCGAGACCCGAAGCCCCGAAGATCCCGAGAAGAAAAGAGTTTCCGAGCCGAAGCTCTGCCCGCGAGAAACCCGGTGTGTGAAGATATCCCGGTTTCACCGAAGAATACTACACTTAGAGCTGTAGTGCTGTCCGATCATCTTCTGATCAAGTGAGTGTATAGTCCCTTTCACAAAACACGATAATAATACAAGTATTGTTTGAATGTATTAAGTATATTGTTGTTCATATGTGTGAGTGTGTGGTAACTTTCTTCTAACACATAAATATAAAGTATTAGCTATGAAATACGTGCTATGTGTTATATATTATTTGTCTATTTGAAATGAGCATGAAATTGATGTTTTATACGAGTGTTAAATGAGTTAAACTGTATATGTATTTTATCTCTACAAATATGTTGGGTAGAACATGGGTAGACGAAATAGTTGGTGTGTGATGAAGGATGAGTTTGAGGATGAGACGAAAGATAAACCTCGGTAGCTATGGATTTAGTATTGTATAGATGAACCTTGGTAGCTATGCATTTAGTACTGTATAGATGAACCTTAGTAGCTATGGATTTAGTATTGTATAGATGAACCTTGGTAGCTATGGATTTAGTACTGTATAGATGAACCTTGGTAGCTATGGATTTAGTACCGTATAGACAAACGTTGGTAGCTATGGACTTAGTACCTACACCGGTAACTATGGATTTAGTACTGTTAGATAAACGTTGGTAGCTATGGACTTAGTACCTACACTGGTAGTTATGGATTTAGTACCCGATGAATGAGCCATAGCAGCTATGGAATTAGTGCTTTACGAAAGAACTCTGGCAGCTATTGTCTTAGTGCCTAATACGGAGTGAACAAATAGATGATTCTTAGGGTAAAACCTTAAGAGTAAAGAATATAATGGGGATGGGTAATTGGGTTGTTTGTTTAATGATTGAATATAATAATTGTATTATTGAGGGTTGAAAACCCTATATGCTCACCAGGCTCCCAAGCCTGACCCACTCAGTTTTCTTTGCATTACAGGTAATGACACAAGAGTATAAGTTGGTGGACTTGACGAGAGGTTTTGGATTATAGATCAATAGTTATAAATAACTGTTGTAAGGTCTATTTTATATTGTTTATGCTTTTGGTCTGTATCGGAACATGACATCCCGATGTTTTATTATTTAATGAAAATACATTCTCTTTGAGAAATGTTTTGATAAATGGTTATCATATTTTATTTTGGGAACAAATTCCGTTCTTTAAACGATCACTCTGATTTATAAAACAAAGCATAAACAAATCGGTATTTTCTGGCCGTGAAATTGGGGATGTCACATACTTGAAGACGCGACTCACAAAGCTATATTGACGGTTACGTGTAGAATAATGAAAAAACATTTTGATAAAATCGTATATATGTCTCATAAACTATATCTATTATAGTTTATATAATTGTTTTTGTATTGTATTCCGAACTTAGTAAAATAGTACGTATGTTCTATAAACTATACCTATTATAGTTTAACGTATATGTTCTAATGAAATGAAAACCTTTGCATTTTTAACAACGTTGAATGTATATGTTCGTAATTCTGAGATAAAAATATTTTGTGTAATTTAACATTTTTGTACAAACGATAATAAAATAAATGTGAGAATATTTAAGAAAAATATCATTTTGCTCAACATGTTACAAAAGGGTTAAAGTTTTATTAAAATAAGTTTTATATATATATATATATATATATATATATATATATATATATATATATATATATATATATATATATATATATATATATATATATATATATATATATATATATAAGGGATGTATAATTAATATTGAACAGACAGTCGAAATAAGTGATTCTACCCTAAGCCCACAACCAAACAAACATGATTTAAGGCGAAATCATCAGTCTTAAGCCCGATATATATATATATATATATATATATATATATATATATATATATATATATATATATATATATGTATATATATAACGATTGAAATAGTTTGAATGTTAACACAAGGTTGCTTGTGTTTTACTTGTATCCCCCCCCCCCCCTAAAACATGGAATAATCATGAAAAGCGTAGGGTATGAACTCACCTCGAGTGTGTTCTTGGTCGGATATGAAAAGAGTGGCGATCTTCGAGTTATAACACTTGTAAATAGTCGTATCCTAATAATATTTATACCCGATATTGTATGTAAATTAGTGAAATAATCAATTAAAGTGTTGGACAACACCAGATTATATAAGAAATACTTACAATAATTCTTTAGAATGTGTGAAGGTGTTCTTGAGGAACTTTGAAGATTTGAAGGTAATATGAATGTTCTTGGGGATTTGGATGATGTTCTTGAGAGAAACTACGAAGATTTGAAGGTTACCGGGTAAATATATGAAGATGTGAAGACTCTTTTATGAGTTTTGAGAGCAAACTTGAAGGATTTCGAAGTGGACATGTAAGAAATGAAGAGTGATTTCGGTTGACGCATATAAATATGGGGTAATTGTGATGGGATGTTTATGTTGGGATGTGTACTTTATCCCTTTGGAAGGTGTGCCACCTACTAAAGTAAGTGTTTCCAGTCTAACCCGCACCGAAATCCCTTGATTTCGGTCCTAAAGACCAATCGAGAACTAGTTTCCGGTCAAATGAGTTTGCGGTCTGGAAGAGATTTCAATGCAAAAAAAGAAGGTTTCAGTCCGAAGGTTAGCCTTCCTTGCATGATTTCGGTCTTGACCGAAAAGTGATTTCGGTCCAATAGTGGGTCCTCACAGATTTCGGTTAGGCTTGATTTCGGTCTACTTTTTATTTCACAAATTGTGTTTTCAGTTTTGGTATGGGATTTGACTCCTAAAACTGAAATTTCCATTATAAAATGATTTTTTCATAATTTAATTTAAACTATTAGACTTTTGTTTGCAACATTGACTTTTGGTTTGACATTGTTTGACTTTTATTGACTTGAAATAACCGGTTGTTACATGTTGTGATTACCTTCGACTAAGAGCAACCAAAACCTTCTTATAAACCCTAATAAGGAAGAAATTGGTTGAAGAACAAGGATTGAGAGATCTAAACACGAAGAACACAATAAATCATCCAGTTTGCTTGAATTCATCATGTTAAAAGTAAATTACTCTATGTTTATATGTTTTTTTCAGATTTAGTTATGGCTAAAATCCTCTAAATTTCATTTAGAATAAATGAAACTACATACAATGTGTTGATTTCAAGTTTTATGGATTTATTTATATCACTTGTGTTTGATAGATCAATATCCTAACATGTTAAAGTTCTAATTTTTATCACTTATTTGCAAGTTTTATGTAGTTAGATTGTAACATCATCTATCCAAGTATTCATGTATGAGATTTTAACTATGTATTTATTTTTGGCTTGGCCACAGCATGACATTGGGAGTGCTGGCGTGGCACTCGATTGATGAGAAATGCACATCCGCGATTAGCCACGACATAACGTTATGTTTGCCACAACATGACAGCCATTTGGGGCCTAAAATCCAAATTTCGAGATTGGTGCCCAATTTAAGGCGCACTAATTCCTAGGTTTGCCTCATTTGGCAGCCTTTACCCTCTGACATTGAACCACATCAGTAACATCCCCCTCTGGCACGTATCACAATATTGTCTGCTTTGGGCTCCCGGCACGAAAACTTCCCAGGGGTCCACCCATACCTGAATTGTTCTCGCATGGACATGCTTAACTGCAGAGTTCTCATGGGATTTGCTGCCCTCACGACTTTAAAATGCAGTATGCCAGAGAAGGTATCCACACCCCTTTTAAGGAATGCTTAGTTCTGCAGTTAAGCGTGCCCCAACGAGATCAATTCAAGGATGGGCGGCCCCCTATGAAGTTTTCGTGTCGGAAGCCCAAAGCGAACAATATTGTGATACGTGCTAGAGGGGGATGTTACAAATGGTATCAGAGCTAGGGCGCGAGTCTATGTGTTCGACATGGACGTCAAACCCTATAATAGGGGTAAAGGTGGGTTGCACCTGATCCCACATCGGATGGGAAGGAGAACTAAGCATTCCTCAAAATGGGTGTGTATACCTTCTTTTTCACAACACGTTTTAAAGCCGTGGGGGCAGCAGATCCCATAAGAACTCTACAATAAGCGTGCCTTGGCGAGATTAATTCAAGGATGGGTGGCCCCTGGGAAGTTTTCATGTCCGGAGCCCAAAGCGGATAATATTTTGATATGTGCCTGTCACAACTGGCAAAAAATTAGGTTAAGATGTGAATTCCTAAAAAATATAATCTCCTTGTATAAGCCCAAAACTCGATCCAATAAGTCAAATCCAATCATCTTTGGGCCTTAACCCAAGAATTCTCAACCCAAAACCCTTATTGGACCAAGACTCACTCTTTGGGCCCTAATGGGCCGAAAACCTCTTAATTGGACTAAAACCCTTGCATAGAATATTAGTGGGCTGAAAACTCTTGTGGGCCAAGCTAAAAATCGAACACCCTATTTTTTAGGCCACCAATTGGGCCGAGAACCTCCTTGGTTCGGTTTGCCCATATATAAAAGGGATAATGCATGTGCCACCTCAATGTTGTCCATCATACATCTATGCCTTGGACCAACATGTATCAAGGCATATCCCATCAAGTTTAAGAAGTCAACTTCTCCTCTCTCCTTTCTCTTATTCTCGGCCTACACACACACTTCACAACTCCAAATTCCACACATTACTCTCAAGAATAATCCTTCTTCTTCTCTTCAAAAATTTCGAGTTTTTCATCATCAAGGAGGGATTTCTAAGATCCTAGGTAAGTCCATAGTAAGCTACATTGTTTTGTTTCAAGTTTTTACAAAGATCTTTCCTCTTACAACTCCATTTTTCATGATTATGCTCTTAGAACACCAAAACAACACAAATCTCATCAAGAACTCAAGCTAGGTTCAAAGATTTTTCTTCTTCTTCATATACATCTCAAAAACCCTCAAGGTTAGTTCATACCCCCTTGTTTTCAGTTGGGTATAGGTCATTTTTGGTCACTTAACTTTTGGTTTTGTGCTCATTTGGTCACTTAACTCTTTTTAAGTTGTAAAAGGTTATCAAACTTTTTGCTTTGTGCTCATTTAGTTACTTAAGTTTTGGTTTGGTCACATTTAGTCACCTAACTTTTAAAATTGTGCTCATTTAGTCACTAAAATTTTAAATTTTTAAAAAAATTTAGAGACTAAATGAACAAAATTTTAAAAGTTAGGTGACTAAATGAGCACAAATCTAAAAGTTAAGTGACCTAACCAAAAGTTAAGTGACTAAATGAGCACAAACTCAAAAGTTTGATGACCTTTTAAAACTTAAAAATAGTTAAGTGACCAAATGAACACAAAATCAAAAGTTAAGTGATTAAAAATGACCTAAGCCCTTTTCAATTTATAATGTTTTTGGGGGGAGGATACAAGTGCTTTTGTGTTAGATCTATGTATATGTGTTTAACTTTTAGATCTAAACTTGAACATGAAGTTTATCACTTAGATCTTCATAAAAACCATGAGAAAAGTATGTTTTGTCTTATATGTTACATGTAAACTTTTAGATCTGATATTATACACACTAAATAGCAAAAATAAGCGTTGTGTTCAAACATCTATAACCTAAACTCAAAAAATCAGCTTTCACAGGAACGTTTTGGTCTAGTTTCGGACTGTTTTGACCACCTTTCTGGTAATATTTTTCAAAACTGATTTACATGTAGAAATTTCAGGTTTATACCTTTAAAATGACTACTTTCACACATTCATACGATTTTTCTACAATTTTTTGCGATTTTTACAAAACTATCTATCATTTCAGGAAGTATTTCGGACCAGTTTGTGAAAATGAACATTTTCACACTGGTATGAAATCACTAAAAATTATAATAAAATTTATGAAGAAAGTAGACTCGTTTTCCAAACTCTCAGAGTTTACGGATCCAAATTTCGACTTACGATGATTTTTATATAATTTTTCTAAAAATAGGGATAGAAAAGCCAAAAATCAGAAAATTGTTTTAACTTACTACAAGTGCTTATACTTTGTTAGATGCGAGTTTATATGACTTATACATATTTTTAAAACATCTAGACATGTTAACTTATGTGTAGATATGTATACATATATGATTACAAAAGCGATTTTTTTTAAGTCAATTTGACAAATAATTAGATTAAAATGAACAAAACGATAACAAACGAGTTAAAAACGATATTTATATTCTTATTGGGCCTGAAAATAATATGCATGCTTAGTAGTCCTTAGTTGTCCTTTTACATGTATATTGGGCCCGGGATATACATTCATATTCCTTTTGAGCCTGAAAATAATAGACACGTATAATGGGCCTTAGTCGTCCACTTATATGTTTATTGGGTCTGGAATATATATATATATATATATATATATATATATATATATATATATATATATATATATATATATATATATATATATATATATATATATATGCACCTTATATGTTTCTTTTCGCGTAAATTCGATTAAGGATCTAGTGAGACGTGTCGGTTGACACCTTTGAGTGTACGATCGTAGTCTGTAGTTATAACCGGAGTCTCCTGGAGGGAGAGCGAGAGTTTGTGTATAGATCTATACGGGGGTGACACCCCCACGCCTTACCCATTCGCTACAGCTAGACTAGGCCAGTCTAGGGCGATAAACATTACCTAACCGGCGCCTAAAAACGCCATGACAGGCGAACTAGTCATTATCAAGTATGGTTGTATCGACTCACTTAGAGGAAGTAACGTTATAAAAATTTACAGGGAACCATTCTCCTTTCTTTTTGGATAAAACGGTAACCTATTCGCGCTGGTACTCAACATCAGTGGTTGAGATTCCATCATTCCCTTACACAAACAACATCGGGTTGTCTGGGATCATTCTTTCGCAAACATTACACATATGTATTAATATAAGATCGGACACCAACATTTCAAACCATTTCCTTTTAGAAAATATCGGATTTTCTGGGAACGTTCGTTTTACTTTTACAAACAAAAGATAACAAAGGACATGCATGCATATATTCATAGTTTTAGAACGAGACTTATAAATTATTTTATAGAAAATATCGGATTTTCTGAAAACACTATGAGAACTATTCTAAACAAGTACAAAACCATTTTATACAAAAATTGTTTATGAACACACCAACTTTTTAGTTGACGCTTTTCAAAAACGACTTGTATTCTCAGGAATCCAGTAGCAGGTAATAAGCTCGACTAGCAGATCAAGTGATGCGACTTCAAGAACTTTTACTTTTATTACTTTTGTGTGACTGATGAACAAGTACAATATGTAAACTATGTAAGTGTGTATTTCCAATGTATGATGTTTGGTTGCTATGTTTCATTCATATTCTATTGTTATGATACTGTACAACGACGTCAACCGCCTCTGGATGGCTCCGCCGTCCTGGTTCGGGGGTGTGACAGTGCCGGAGGGGATGTTACAATATCCAAACCCTAGCCCCCATTTGTGTTTTGAGTGCTTAAACTCCATCCTTGTGAAGGTTAAAGGAAGAAGGTGCTCTTGGTGTTGCTTGAGAGTTTGGTTTCAGATTGATCCATCATCTTCATCTCATTTATGACTCGTTGGAGGTATAAAGTCTCTACCTTGCTCATTATTTCTATAGATCTAGTTTTATGTCGTTTTATGAGTTTTTGGTCCCAAATCTTCTTTTTCTTGGAGTTTGAGTATAATACCCTATTTCGACTCGTTTCTTAATTCGGGGTCGTGACCCGAAGATAAATTATCATAAGGCTCCGAACTTTTAGGAAAGAGAGGTTTAGACTCATTTGGATGTAGGTAATGTAGATTATATGATCCCAAAGTTCGTTTTGTGCTTTGGAGCCCAAGGGTATAATGGTAAAGGTAATGCTTTGGTCCTTTCATGAATTAAGGATCTAAGTTCGGAAGATATTAAGTCAAAGGAGAGTTGATAGCTTTGCAGGGCTTTTCTTTAACTTTACGATCATATAAAGAACGCCAAAAATGGATTTGTGACATGGAGCTATGACCATTACAAGTATGGAAGGTTTTGGGTTTAGGCTAGTACGCTGGGCGTACAGGGTGTACGATGGGTGTACTAGGCTCATTTGATCGCGGAGGGTCACCCTGGTACGTTGGGCGTACCAGGTGTACGTTGGGTGTACGTCAGTTATATGCAAACCCTAACATTTGGGTCTTAGACCCTATTTAAAACCTTAACTATTCCTAACCCTTATTACCTTTAACCTCCATCCTATCTAACCCTAATTTCGAAACCCTAACTCCATTATGAGATCCTTGAGTTTGTGAGTGCTTTGGAGTGTTCTTGGTGCATCTTGGAGAAGAAGAAGATCATTGGAGAAGTGTTGGATGCATTGGAGCGTGTAGATCCAGACCTTGTTCACCTTGATTTTTTTTCTGGAGGTATAAAGTTTCAATCTTTATGGTTCTTTTATAGATCAAGTTTTGGGTAATTTTTCAAGTTCTGGTCCCACGGTTTTGGTTCTTGTGAGTATAAGCTATTCTAGAGTTTAAGGATGCCATTTATTGTTAGATCTGAGGTTCATGTAGCATAAAACGGATCGTGATGAGTATAATCCTTCCACGCATGAGCGAGTGGCCTTTTGATGAAGTTTTGGATTTAGGGTTTGGTTTGGACACCATTAAGCCATTAAAAGTCATAAAGTCATGAACTTTATGACTTAGGATGTCCCAAAAGAATTAGATCTGGAAGTTAGATGTTTTGTCTTAAGGCATTAAGATCTAAGAATGAAGTTTTTGGGCTTCAACGTCGTACACCGGGTGTACTGGGGTGGTACGTGAGGCATACGTACCAAGGTGCCATAATAGGCCATTTTTGGGCCTTGGGTCTTTTGGGTTTTAGGCCATGACTTATTGGGTCTGTCACACGAAGGGTAAAATGGTCTTTTACCCATTGGTATAATAGAATATGAATTGGACCTTGGATTATGGGAAATTGCCTTAATTATTGATTAGGGATAATTTGGATGCGTTCAATGTGAGTAGCCCAATATCAGCAGCGCGTGTGATTCGATTATCTATAGAATTAAGCTGAGTCTTCTCTTAGTGTTTGGCGGGTTGAAGACACCAACGATGGTGGGATCTCAAGTCCACCAAGCAAATTACACCCTTTGTTTGCAAATAAAATGTAATATAATGGTAAAAAAGGGGTATCGATCCTCGGGGAAATGGTTGTATTCAATCACCAATGCAATCCAATAGAACTAGTGTAATAAAGCTAACTAACTATAGTTAAACTAAAAGGGGGGGGGGGTGTTGTGATTTCTTGAAAACTAAAAGACTTGAATAACTAAAAAGCTTGCAATTAAGCAAGATGGTGAAATGCTCAAGTATTGGAGATAATTGGTCAACCAAGGCAATTCAACACAATGAACATTTGTGTGTTTATTATTAGGATTCAATATGAAACTTATCATTCCTCCTAAATTGGTTATAGCAATCATGAAGCATGATATGCCAAAATTCCTCATAGGTAGTATGGAGGTTGGGGAAGCCCACAACACATCTTCTTCATCAAAATCAAGGATTCAATTGAAGCAATTGAACCCAAGAAAGTTGATTAGCCTTAAGAATGAATGAATCCCCAATTCCTAGAGGATGTCAATGCTTATACATCCATAAAGGAGTGATGAATCATAAGCTAGAGATGATGTTTATCATCATAAAGCCCTTGTTCTAAGTAAATTCAATGATTCAATGTTAAACCAAAAAAATAAACCAACAATTGCACATTCAAGTACGAAGCTCATGATCAAAGTATTAAACAAGCATAAGAAATATGAACTAGAATCATAAACATAAGATCAATGACAATTTAGCATGAATCCTTCAAAACCCACAAATATCCAAGGGTTTTAGCCAAAGTTAACCAAAATGAAGAAACTAGCCACTCATGGCAACAAAATAACAATCACAAAAGTGTTTTTTCATCAAGAAACTAACAATTACTTAGAAAGATGAGAAGAATATGTATCAAGCTCCCAAAAATCGCCTCCAATGCTCTCCAATGGTGGAAAATTCAAGTATAAGCTGCTAGACCAAACCCCCAAGTAAATGGTTAGCAAAATGACCAAAATGCCCAAAAGTGTGCATTTTCACGGGTACCCTCGCAAGTGTTGCGCAGCTGAGATTCCACCCTCGCAAACGATGTTGGAATGCTATTGTGTGACATCCCCATTTTTCACGGTCAAAAAAGACCGATTTTATTTATGCTTTATAAAAATCAGAGTACTTTTTTTTCATAAAAATGTTGCGGAATTTGTTCCCAGAAAAACACGATAAATACGTTATCAAAACATTTTCGAAGAAACATATTTTATTCATTTTAAAACGTTTGGGATGTCATTGTCAATATAGAAACATAAGCATAAACAGAATATACTTTTATTTACACTAGTGAGCTATATCTCTTTAATCTCTCAGTGTAATGTGACTTCATATCAACACATGTGATATAAATAAACTGAGTGGGTCAGGTTGGGAAACCTGGTGAGTACATAGGGTTTTCAACCCACAATAATATAATTATTATGTTTAAACAATCAAACAATCAACCCAATTACCCATCCCCATTATCTTCTTTACTCTTAAGGATTTATCCTAAGAGTCATCTATCCTGCATTCGTTTATTCCGAAGTTCCTTACTTCCAGGGTTATAGGACTGACACTAAATCCATAGCTGCCAATGTTCGTTCATAAAGCACTAATTCCATAGCTGCTATAGTCTATTCATCCAGCATAGACAACAAGTATTCAGATAATATGCACACATAGCACGTAGTTTATATAAAATACTTCATATCTATGTGTAAGATGAAAGGGACCATGCACTCACCTGAAAGGTGGTGACTTAGCACTCGGACAACGCTTCGATACTCTCAAAACAATTTCCTTCGATATAACCTAGTATCAACACCACTAGGGTTTAGTCTAATGATAACCGCGACCAATTAATAGTCTAGCTATTATTATTATTATTATTATTATATAAGCGTTAAATAACACTCAATATAACTCATAATAATAGCCCAAATAATTATTTTAAAGACCTAATAACATTACTATATCGAAACATAAGTTACGCTAAAGATAGGGTAGGTACAGCTCACTTACAGCGGGTTTTCTCGAAAACCGGGCTTCGCTGGAGCAGCGTTCCCAAGCCGAAAGGCTCTTTTCTCGAGGCTCCAGGAATCTCAGGGCTTCCTTCGGGTGCTAGGGGGTTTACCTAGGCTTTAGGGGGAGGTTTGGGAGGCTAGAGAGAGAGAGTTTAGAGAGAGAAAGAAGAGGGTTGAGGGGTGAGGAAGTTGGAATGCCCGACACCTCTATTTATAGGGGTGCTGACTGACCTACTCGCCGAGTAGGAGTACCTACTCGCCGATTTGGTGCATGTGGCAACCTTCTGGTGGTGCCACGTGTCCAATTCTGGTGGTGCCACGTCACCCCCTATCGCGTATAAGCCTTCAAACTTAGAAAAATCATAACTCTCGCATACGAGCTCCGTTTTCGACGTTCTTTATATCCACGCGTAGGTAAAATCAAGATCTACAACTTTCCTTTAGACTCCATCGGCTAATTCTCGACCGATATTAAATTTAATAGTAGGAGGCGTTTAGACTGTTAAGTGACTGCGAAGAATTCTTAACTCCTTCATACGGACTCTGTTTTCGTCTATCTTTTTACCATTGAGTTCCTATTAATGAGATATTAAACTCTCATTTAGGTCGTGTAAGCCAAAAACCGCTCGAACTAAAATTCGAGTTTCGGGTCGTGCACTGCTAAGCCGAATCTTAGAAAAATCATAACTTCCTCATACGAAGTCAGATTTGGGCGTTCTTTTTATGGATTTTCTCGGTTTAACATATTCTACGACTTTCGTTTAGATCACTAAGGCTAAAAATTCTTCTATCGTAAATTCACTTTTTACGTCTCCCGGTGTCGTGCCGGTTTTGCCGTAAAACTTCGGCAGGTCATAACTTCTTCGTTATAACTCGGATTTCGGCGTTCTTTATATGTACGGAAACCTTGAGACATATTCTAAAACTTGGTTAAGACTATTTATTATAAATAATCTTTTGCCGAAAAGTCATTTTCGACCCCTTATTGCCTCTAATTGACTAGCCCGGATTTGCGGACGTTACAATTATCTCCCCCTTAGGATGATTATGTCCCGGAATCATCAACGAAACAGGGCTCGTAAAATGACTCCATACGTCATATCTTCATCCTAAATAATTATAACTTCTATATTTCTTCAAGTCTATCTCTTAGACTTATTGATTGTAAGTAGTACTCGATCGTGCACCTGCTCTCTACCTCAGGTTAGACTCCAAATTATGACCTTCAAGTCACAATCTCGATCCTTACTGGATACGAACTTGAGATGAGTTCTTTTATTACTACTATAGATCGATGTGTCATATTCTAATGACCTATCATCGTATGCTGCAACACTTAGACTTAGGTCTCTCAGAGTTAAATTCTAAAACAGACTATGCCTTCCTTTATGTTCTAATGCGATATAATCACACTTTAACATTAGGCATTTCTGGCTACCAACTTCTTTAACAACGAGCGCGATACTTCTATTGATCACTTTGTTTGGTTTAAGTCGGACGCTACATCAATCTTGATTTTCTAAACCACATATCATACTTAGCGTAGTCGGACTCAATTCGATATGACCACTAGGGTCGGAATATCAACAATCTTCTTAGTCATTACCGAAACAATGGTAACGACATACTTGAATAAAACGAAATCAATTACTAGCTTCTTGGTAACCTTGTGACTTTCCCTGATCCAAGTGTGAGTCCTGTGCTTCCGGTAGTATAGGCCTCTACTACCATCCACACCTACTCATACTCATCCCAAGTATTGTCTCGTAGTTTTCCAAGTCACCATACAAGAAAATCACATAACAGTTTAACACATCAAATATCAAAATGAAGGTTTTATATTATTTCTTGAAACGATTACATAGGTGTTCAAGTTCACCCTAGACTATGCCTCTACTAGGCTACATCATACGAAACTATGGCTACTGCATAATCCGATCTTCGGGTAAGAAGTCCTCATTCTTGATTCCTCGCATGGTTCCCTGCTTCGTCGAGGATCATGTGAAATGCCCTTGGCCTTGGTGGCGTTTCTGGTCTTGCTGCTTTATTTTTCCTTAGGCAGTCTCTGGACATGTGCCCTTTGCCTCCACATCCGCAACATACTTTATCATTATGTGTGCAGTCCTTGGAATAGTGACCAGTCCTCCCACTCTTGTAACAAGTCACTTCTTCGTTGCACTTCCCACCATGCTTCTTCTTGCATTTATCACACCATCTCGCTTCACTTCCATCTCCTCCTCCAAGCTTTGAGAATTTGCTTTCCTTGTTGGACCTTGAAGATCCTTCAAACTTCCGCTTCTCTCCTGCCTTATCTTTTTCTAGACCCTTTTCTCTTATCTGGGCCTCTACGTTCTTAGCTGCCCTAACAGCTGTTTTCAAGGTAGTTGCCATTTTGACCATTGGGCCAAAGTCAGTGGGCAGTCCGTTAGCAAACCTATCAATCTTGGAGAGTTCAGTAGGCACCAAGTAGGGGAATAGCTTCATCCTCTCAGTGAATGCGGTGGCATACTCATCAACACTCACCTTCCCTTTTTGCAGGTTCTGAAACTCGTTGTTTAGGTCTATCAGATCTATCTCCGAGCAGTACTACATTTTCAACTGTTCCAAGAACTCCTCCCATGACATCCTTATGGCTTTTCCTCGTGGCATCATATCTGCCAATAGCTTCCACCAGCTCAAGACTCCAGTTTTCAGCTGTCTTACTGCGAAGACAGTCTTCTGTTTCTCGTTACAGCTGCAGCTCTCAAACACCATCTCCATCTCAGAGATCCAATCCATAATCTCAACCGGCTTTGGGCTTCCAGAGAGGCTTGGTGGTTTCGCACCCAAGAAATTCTTGTACATTCGCCCATCCTTGTCGTTTCTCCTCTCTGGGCCATCCCTTTGATCACCTTGAGTCCCCACTTGACTCACTTGGCGGCTGTAGTTCCCTTCCTCAGATTGTTCGGGAATTGGATCGATTGGCTCAACATGTATGGTTGGTTTGTCCCTATTTTTGTGGAACATCTGTCTCATTTCTTCCCTTTGTTCAGCTAGCATAGCCCGAATCATGGCTTGAACTCCAACCATGGTGACGGGCTCAGGTGCAACTTCTTCTACAACAGGTGCATTCACGTTTCCTCTACGGGTCCTTGCCATCTTGATCTATACACCGAATAAGGTGAATCTAGATCTTAATTTAGGATTGACGTCTTAAATCATCCTTATCACTCCAAAACGTTTATATGCTAGTTCTAATATCGTATTCGTACGTTTAGAATCCTAAACACATAAAGTTTCCAAATGCGGTCGGCAACAGACCATAGATCCGATCAAACTATAGCATAACAAATCATTTAGCACATAAAAGCAATTTAGGCATCATTCCTAAAATAAGCTAGTGCTCACACCTCACAATCATCAATTAGCATTCTAATTTTAAGTCTAGAAATAAATCCACATTCCTAGTTCGCTTAAACTAATGCTCTGATACCAACTGTGACATCCCCATTTTCACGGTAAAAAAAGACCGATTTTGTTTATGCTTTATAAAAATCAGAGTACTTCTTTTTCATAAAAATGTTGCGGAATTTGTTCCCAGAAAAACACGATAAATACGTTATCAAAACATTTTCCAAGAGACGTATTTTATTCATTTTAAAACGTTTGGGATGTCATTGTCAATATAGAAACATAAGCATAAACAGAACTTACTTTTATTTACATTAGTGATCTACATCTCTTCAATCTCTCAGTGTAATGTGACTTCATATCAACACCTGTGATATAAATAAACTGAGTGGGTCAGGTTGGGAAACCTGGTGAGTACATAGGGTTTTCAACCCACAATAATATAATTATTGTGTTTAAACAATCAAACAATCAACCCAATTACCCATCCCCATTATCTTCTTTACTCTTAAGGATTTATCCTAAGAGTCATCTATCATGCATTCGTTTATTCCGAAGTTCCTTACTTCCACGGTCATAGGACTGACACTAAATCCATAGCTGCCAATGTTCGTTCATAAAGCACTAATTCCATAGCTGCTATAGTCTATTCATCGGGTACTAAATCCATAGCTACCAGTCTTTATCTAATAGGTACTAAGTCCATAGCTACCAATTCCTAACAGGTACTAAATCCATAGCTACCAGTTCGTAACAGGTACTAAGTCCATAACTACCAGTTTTTGTCCAATAGGCACTAAGTCCATAGCTGCCGATGTTTATTAGGCACTAAGTCTATAGCTGCCAATGTTTACTCACATCATCTTTTATCTCTCATCATTCATCTACCCATGTCATACCCAACATATTCGTATATATAAAATACGTATACAGTTTAAATCATTTAAAACATGTATAAAATGTTCATCCAGCATAGACAGCAAGTATTCAGATAATATGCACACATAGCACGTAGTTTATATAAAATACTTCATATCTATGTGTAAGATGAAAAGGTCCATGCACTCACTTGAAAGGTGGTGACTTAGCACTCGGACAACGCTTCGATACTCTCAAAACAATTTCCTTCGATATAACCTAGTATCAACACCACTAGGGTTTAGTCTAATGATAACCGCGACTAATTAATAGTCTAGCTATTATTATTATTATATAAGCGTTAAATAAAACTCAATATAACTCATAATAATAGCCCAAATAATTATTTTAAAGACCTAATAACATTACTATATCGAAACATAAGCTACGCTAAAGATAGGGTAGGTACATCTCACTTACAGCGGGTTTTCTCGAAAACCGGGCTTCGCTGGAGCAGCGTTCCCAAGCCGAAAGGCTCTTTTCTCGAGGCTCCAGGAACCTCAGGGCTTCATTCGGGTGCTAGGGGGTTTACCTAGACTTTAGGGGGGTTTGGGAGGCTAGAGAGAGAGTTTAGAGAGAAAAAGAAGAGGGTTGAGGGGTGAGGAAGTTGGAATGCCCGACACCTCTATTTATAGGGGTGCTGACTGACCTACTCGCCGAGTAGGAGTACCTACTCGCCGAGTTGGTGCATGTGGCAACCTTCTGGTGGTGCCACGTGTCCAATTCTGGTGGTGCCACGTCACCCCTATCGCGTATCAGCCTTCAAACTTAGAAAAATCATAACTCTTGCATACAAGCTCCGTTTTTGACGTTCTTTATATCCACGCGTAGTTAAAATCAAGATCTACAACTTTCTTTTAGACTCCATCAGCTAATGCTCGACCGATTTTAAATTTAACTGTAGGAGGCGTTTAGACTGTTAAATGACTGCAAAGAATTCGTAACTCCTTCATACGGACTCTGTTTTCGTCTATCTTTTTACCGTTGAGTTCCTATTAATGAGATCTTCAACTCTCATTTAGGTCGTGTAAGCCAAAAACCGCTCGAACTAAAATTCGAGTTTCGGGCCGTGCACTGCTAAGCCGAATCTTAGAAAAATCATAACTTCCTCATACGAAGTCAGATTTGGGCGTTCTTTTTATGAATTTTCTCGGTTTAACATATTCTACGACTTTTGTTTAGATCACTAAGGCTAAAAATTCTTCTATCGTAAATTCACTTTTTACGTCTCCCGGTGTCGTGCCGGTTTTGCCGTAAAACTTCGGCGGGTCATAACTTCTTCGTTATAACTCGGATTTCGACGTTCTTTATATGTACGGAAACCTTGAGACATATTCTAAAACTTGGTTAAGACTATTTATTATAAATAATCTTTTGCCGAAAAGTCATTTTCGACCCCTTATTGCCTCTAATTGACTAGCCCGGATTTGCGAGCGTTACATATTGGCTCTTTTTTCTCCACTACACCACTCCACTGCTCAATATTCTCTTGGTCCCCTCCACACATCACATGATTCAAATTTGGCCAATCATCTTCAAGCTTCAAATGTGGATAGTCTAAGCCCAAAATAAGAATCCAAGACCCATCTTCATAAGCCCACTTCATCCAAGTCTTCAACTTTTTAAGCCCAATTCTTATTTGATGGATCCAGAAATCCCAATAATGCCTCGAAACCCCACAAAGCCCGTCTCCAAGCTAATCCAAAATCGCAATGATCTCCAAAACCCTGCAAAATACCACATGTAAAATAGAAAGTACTCGATATGATCCATGATAAAGAAAATAAAGAATATACAATGCAATACTAAGAAAAGAGCTAAAAATTATAAAGTAACTATCAAAAGGAAGGAAATAAAATAAATTATCAAATGTCGGCCCATTGATTATATTCATAGGTGTTAGCTGTTTGTGTGACTCTTGCATGTAATTTGTACTCCCTTCGTCCTCTATTAATAGTCCATGTTTCTTTTTTATTTTGTCCCAAAATAATAGCCTACTTCTAAAAATAAATATCATTTTTGCTAAAAATACCCCTCATTATTAGTTAACCTACCATGGAATTAAATGCAACAAAAGGATGATATTAAATGCAACAAAAGGTACAATTGTCATTTCATTTTATAAAGTTCGTGGTAATTTGTAACGCCTAGTTCCTGGTATGTATTTAAACTTATACTGTATTCAATTTTATAGGGAAACTCAACGAGTTGGCGGCCCCGAACTCGTCGCGTTGAAATGTTATGGACCGCGTATTTTAAGTGACCAACTCGATGAGTTGGCTAGAAGAAATGAAACCCTAATTTCGGGGTTTTTCACCTTATTTAAACAACTTAAACCCCACAAGTTAGCCTCATTTCCAGCCTCCATTGTCCTAAACCCTAACCTCGATACCCTAAGGCACTTTTGAGTGTTTGTGAGCTATTTTGAGTGTTTTTGTGTGTGTTTGAAGCCATTGGAAGAAAGGGAAGCTTGGTGATACAAAAAGGAGTTGCTAGATCTCGAATCCTTGCTTTATTTTCGACACATTGAGATAACCCTTTCACATCTATGGTCCTTTTGATCTTTTATGGCATAATGGTGCCAACTTTATGGTCCTAAGAGCTCCATGCATCCTTTAAGCCTTTGCTTTGTCCTTTTAAGCTTCGTTTGGCCATGCATGTGAGTAAAGTTGAAGACTTTGCATGATCTTTTAGTCTTTAAGGTCCAGATTTGTGTTCATGAACTTTATATTGAAGGTATGGTGGTTTTTGGATTAAGAAATAAGCCTTTTAGGATTAGGGTTTGGCCTTAATGTTTTTGGGGTGGTTCTTAATGGGTAAAGTTGGAAACTTTACCCTTCTAGACGTAATATCAGTCCAGATCTGGAACATAGGGCTTCGGTTCAAATAATAGTGGTTTAATGCATTAAGTGGGTTGGCTGATCGAAGAACTCGACGAGTTCTTAAGGGAACTCGGTGAGTTGGGTTGGGTTTGTCCCGATTCCGTTGAAAAAGGAGGAACTCGCCGAGTTAAAGGGAAACTCGATGAGTTGGGTCGAAATATCGCGATTATGTGCTTAATGGAAACTCGGTGAGTTGTGGGATAACTCGACGAGTTGAGTCAACTCGGAGCGTTGACTTTCACTTTGACTTTGACTTTGGCCAAGTTTGACCTTTAAGGGGTTTTGAAATATTGATCGGTATCTACATGATTGTTTCTGTTTAGGGGTTGAGTAGAGCTATTTTCGGGGCCAGGGATTTATTTAATTATCTTTCAGCATTCGAGGTGAGTTTCCTTACCGGGTTTAGTGGGTCGAAGGCCCCAAGGCCGGCCCATGTTTACATTATGCTTTTATTATGCTAGTTTTATTCGTGACTCTTGCATGTGTTGTGCTCATATGTTTTCTGGGTCAAGGCCCGATGTCGAGCGGGGCCCAATGAATATATGTATGCTATGTATCTTTGTCATTATTGCATGTGTATGTGTTTATTTGATATATGTTATTGTATGTTAAGAGGGGCTCATTTTACTGAGCTCAACTCGATGTTGGGCTGTAACACTCTAAATCAGGTATGGCTTGGAAACCCTTGAAGAATTTCAAGTTTGTCATAAATGGTCCCTTGGAGTACGTGGGGAGTACTTATGAGTATGCTTAGCGTACTCTGCATTTTAATCACTGGGGCATCTCGCGTACGTGGGGCATACGTAAGGGTACGCCGGGCGTACGCTGGTGAAGACCAAAACCCTAAATCCGGACTTGAGACCCTATTTAAACAAATTATGACCTCTTGGACCAAACCCTATCAGCCTTCTTAGCCCCATCGTTTCATGAGTTCAAGGCATGTGGAGCTCCAGAGTTTTCGGGGGTTAGGGACCTTATTGTGAGCAGACGCTGGATAGCGGACATTGAGAATGCCCAACGCATGAGTTCTTGCCCGGAGGAGGCAAAGGTTGGATTTGCTTCCTGCATGTTGAGAGACAGGGCCTGAGATTGGTGGGGCGAGGTTACCAGTCAAGTGGGAGAAGCCGATGTGGCTGAGATGACATGGGCTGAGTTTGTTCGACGTTTCGATCTGTAGTTTGCACCACCTATTGAGGTGCAATGGTTGGTGAGAGAGTTTCATGGGTTGCAGCAGACTACCGAGACTGTGGCGGAGATCACCGCCAAGTTTTGAGAGTGAGCGTTGCTGATTCCGCAGTATGATACGGATGAGAAGATGAGGCGGAACCGATATCATGCTATGTTGAGGGATGATATTCGGGAGTTTGTGAGCTTTACAGGGTGCAAGACCCTGAACAAGATGGTGAAGTCCCGTGAGAGGGAAATGGGGTTGGAGACCCGCACGAAGCAGAAGACTGAGCAGGTTCAGGCAGCGGGGGCTCAGGCTAAGAAGCCTAAGACCTCCGATTCTTCGGGTAAGGGCCAGCAGGGTCGGGTCCGGTGTGCCAAGTGTGGGAGGTTTCATAGTGGGGCTTGTCGGACAGTCGGGATATCAGGATGCTACTCTTGTGGTCAGCAGGGCCACATGAGTAAGGATTTCCCCAAGAAGGGTTTGATATGTTTTCACTACAACCAGACATGCCATAAAAAGGTCGATTGTTTGAGATTTCAGGGAGGAGGAGGAGGATCAGTGGCGGCGCCCGCGCCCGCCACTATGAGGATTACTGATGGCCGCCCTGTCAAGGCGGAATCCCCAGCGGTGAAAAGTCGCGCATTTCAGTTGACTACCGAGGAGGCTCGGGCAGCACCAGACGTCGTGGCTGGTATGTGTTTACTCTTCTCTGCTTTATGTTGTAAAATGCTTATATGTATGTGTTATGCTTGCTATAGGTACCTTTTTGGTCAATGGTATGTCGGATCACGTTTTGTTTGATTCGGGTGCTACTCGATCGTTCGTATCACTTGCGCTTAGCAAGAAGTTCCGAGACGCGTCAGGGACTCTGGATACCCCGCTCGAGGTAGAGATTGCAGATGATCGCACGGTGAGTGCTGCGAGGGTATATCAGGAATGTGTCCTGAATGTGCATGGCGAGAGGTTTCATGTTGACTTAGTTCCCATACCCTTGCGAGGATTGAAGGTAATCATTGGGATGGATTGGTTGGGGGCCAACGGGGCCATAATTGATTGTGAGCGGCAGTTGGTTTGGGTTCAAACCCCAAGGGGGGAGAACTGGTTATTCAGGGAGAGAGAGCCTCGCAGGGAACAACCCTCTATTCAGCCGCGAGGGCTAGGAGGTATTTGCAGCAGGGTTGCACAGGATTTTTAGCTTATGTTTCGGATACGCGAATAAAGTCGGTGACGGATATTGACAGTGTGCCAGTAGTGCAGGATTTTTGAGACGTTTTTCCTGAATAGTTGCCTGGTGTGCCTCCGGAGAGGCAAGTGGAGTTTCGCATCGATTTGGTGCCGGGTGCCGCTCCGATAGCCAAGGCACCGTATTGGTTGGCACCACCAGAGATGCAGGAGTTATCTGCGCAGCTTCAAGAGCTGCTAGACCAAGGGTTCATCCGTCCGAGCAGTTCTCCATGGGGAGCACTAATTCTTTTCGTGAAAAAGAAGGACGGATCGCACAGGATGTGCATTGACTATAGGGAGCTAAACAAACTGAAGATGAAGAACCGGTATCCTTTGCCGAGGATAATTGATTTATTTGATCAGCTTCAGGGTACATCTTGGTTCTCCAAGATTGATCTTAGGTCTGGGTATCATCAGATGAGGATTCGGGATGAGGACATACCGAAGACAGCCTTCAGGACTCGTTATGGGCATTATGAGTTTGTGGTGATGGCATTTGGGCTCACCAATGCCCCGGCAACGTTCATGGATCTCATGAACCGAGTTTGCAGATCGATGCTAGATCAGTCAGTGATCGTTTTTACTTATGATATTTTGGTCTACTCCAAGACCAGAAAGCAGCACAAGCAGCATTTGAAAGAGGTGTTGGAGACCTTGAGGGCGGAGAAACTTTATGCAAAGTTCTCCAAGTGTGATTTTTGGCTGCGGGAGGGGCAATTTTTGGGGCATGTCATCAATCAAGAGGGAATTTCGGTGGACCCAGCCAAGGTGGAGGTTGTGATGCGATGGGAGGTACTGATGAATGCTTCGGAGATTCGTAGCTTCTTGGGTTTAGCGGGTTACTATCAGAGATTTATCCAGGATTTCTCCAAGATTGCGGTGCCATTGACCCGTCTGACCAAGAAGAATGTGACTTTCTGGTGGGATGTGGATCAGCAGAAGGCCTTTGAGACTCTGAGGCGGAGGTTATGTGAGGCCCCAGTCCTAGTACTACCTGAGGGGTTGGATGATTTGGTGGTATATTGTGATGCATCGATCTCAGGGTTGGGTGCTGTGTTGATGCAGAAGGGGCACGTGATTGCTTATGCCTCGAGGCAGTTGAAGCCTCACGAGGTGAATTACCCCACGCATGATCTGGAGTTGGGGGAGGTGGTGTTTGCCCTCAAGATTTGGAGGCATTATTTGTATGGAGTGCGGTTCATTATTTATACCGACTACAAGAGTTTGAAGTATTTGATGGATCAGCAGAACCTTAATATGCGGCAGAGGAGATGGTTGGATGTGCTTAAGGATTATGATTGCGAGATCCTATACCATCCAGGGAAGGCCAACGTGGTGGCCGATGCATTGAGTCGCAAGGCGACAGGGTCCCCGACCAGGGATATTTGTATGAGGATGATTGTGAGTTCACCTTTGTTGGACATGATTCGAGGAGCCCAGGTTGAGGGGTGAAGAAAGAGAACTGGAAAATGGAGAGAATTCGGGGGCAATATCCTTTGTTCGTTAAGGATAGCCGTGGTTTGTTGACACAATGTGGCCGAGTATGGGTACCAATATCAGGGGGAGTCAGGCAGAGGCTATTAGAGGAGGCACATAAATCCAAGTTTTCTATACATCCAGGCGCAACAAAAATGTATATGTACTTGAGGTTGGGTTATTGGTGGCCCTGTATGAAGAGGGAGATCGCCTGGTTTGTGGAGCGGTGCTTGACCTGTAGGAAGGTCAAGGCCGAGCATCAGCGGCCTCACGGCAAGGTTCGGCCGTTACCTATTCCCCTGTGGAAGTAGGAAGAGATCCCTATGGACTTCATTACGAAGCTACCGAGGACGGCGAGGGGAGTGGATGCCATATGGGTTATTGTGGATAGACTGACAAAGAGTGCTCACTTCATTCCGATCTCCGAGAGTATATCCACATAAAAGTTGGCGGACATCTATGTGCGAGAGTAGGTGGCTAGGCACGGGGTGCCGGTGTCAGTGGTTTCAGACAGCGATGTTCGATTTACATCCAGGTTTTGGAAAAAGTTCCACGAGGAACTGGGGACTCAGCTGCATTTCAGTACAGCTTATCACCCTCAGTCGGACGGTCAGAGTGAGAGGACGATCCAGAAATCGGAGGACATGTTGCGAGCATGTGTGCTGGATTTTGGAGGAAGTTGGGATACGTACCTTCCACTGGCAGAGTTCTCGTACAATAATAGCTATCATGCCAGTATCGATCGGGCTCCTTTCGAGATGCTATATGGTCGGAGGTGCAGGACCCCAGTATGTAGGGACGAGGTCGGACATCAGGTCATGGGAAGCACAGAGGTGGTGCTCAAGACCACCTGGTTGATCTAGCAGGTGCGCGACCGGTTGCGGGTCGCACAGGGCCGTCAGAAGAGTTATGTTGATCGTCGGCGATCGGATCTCGAGTTTCAGGAAGGAGATTTTGTTTTGCTGAAGGTGTCACCCTGAAAGGGGATTAGCAGATTTCGCAAGAGGGGCAAGTTGGGGCCCCGGTTCATAGGCATGTTCAGGATTATAGCCCGAGTGGGAAAGGTACCGTATCGTTTAGAGCTTCCGGAGGAACTCAGTCAGATTCACAACACCTTCCACGTGTCTCAGCTTCGAAAGTGTGTTGCCGATGAGTCCGCAGTTATATCCCTCGATGATATTCAGGTGGATGGGGGCTTGAATTATGTTGAGAGGCCGGTTGTCATCTTAGACACGAAGACGAAGGGCCTTCGGAACAAGGAATTAAAGTTGGTAAAGGGGAAATGGCAGCACCGAAGGGGCTCCGAATGGACGTGGGAGCCGGAGGAGGAAATGCGGGAGCATTACGCCGAACTGTTTTTGGCTGCAGATTTCGAGGGCGAAGTCTAGCTCAAGTGGGGGAGAGTTGTAACACTCTAAATCAGGTATGACTTGGAAACCCTTGAAGAATTTCAAGTTTGTCATAAATGGTCCCTTGGAGTACACTGGGTGTACTTATGAGTACGCTTAGCGTACTCTGCATTTTAATCGCGGGGGCATCTCGTGTACGCGGGGCGTACGTAAGGGTACGCCGAGTGTACGCTGGTGAAGACCAAAACCCTAAATCCGGACTTGAGACCTTATTTAAACAACTTATGACCTCTTGGACCAAACCCTATAAGCCTCCTTAGCCCCATTTCGTATTTTGGATGTACAACGGGCGTAACTGGATGTACACAATGCGTAGTCCTTGAAACCCCATTACGATGCGCATACCAGGGTGCTACGCTGAGCGTACGCAGCCCAGTCGGACCTTAAGCTGTTATGGGCCTTTGGACCTCATTTGGCTGTTGGGCTTGATTAGATTCGGTGAGTTAGAGGCCTTTTCATCCGTTTGGGCCTAGGACATATTGGTGGGGTCTTATTGGGCCAAGGGGCCCATTAAGGGCATTGGATATAAGACCATGTGGGGTAGCCCATGGCGTTCCTAGGTAAAGTCCATGTGGGGTAGCCCATGGCATTGGACGTAAGGCCATTGAGGTAGCCCATGACAGTCCTAGGTAAATACCATGCGGGTAATCCATGACACTTTTGCTGGATCGTATTGCTTGATTTATGTGGTATCTGTGTAGCTCTATTAGCTATTAGGTTGTATGTATGTGATTGTGTGTGGTATGCTCTGAGAAACTCACTAAGCATTTGCTTACAGGTTGTTGATTTGTTTCAGGTACTTCTGAGCCTAAGGGCAAGGGCAAGGCGCGATGACGTGGCGTGCACTCTATCTCTCTTTTTTTGGGGTTTGGGACCCTCTGATGTTTTAAAAAGGGAAACAATGATGTAGTAAATGTTGATTTGAAAACAAATGTTTGAGAACCCATGGTTTATGCAATTGGTTTTGATTAATCAAAAATGAAAAATTTTCTTTGTAAAAATGGGTCGTTACACGGGCGAGGCCCGTTGCCGGACAGGTTAGGAAGTCGGGCGGGGCCTGATGACGGGCGGGGACAATTATTTGTTATTGTATGAATGGTATGTGGTATTTTGGGGAAACTCACTAAGCTTTGTGCTTACGGTTTTCAGTTTATGTTTCAGGGTACCTCTGGTTCCAAGCGGAAAAGCTCAGGATGACTGTATCACACACACCATTGGGATTTTGTTATGATGTTTTACTCTGATTTATGACAATCGATACACTGGTTTATTTCAAATGTTTGGATGATATGGAAACTATTATTTTATCTAACATTAAGTCGAAAATTTTTTGGACCATATTTTTGGATGTTATATAATAAATGTTTTCTTAATCTGTATTTTTTTTGTCCGTAAACAATAATTTTGGGACGGAGGGAGTATATGTTTGTATGTATATCGGGCGGGCCCGATGAAGGTGCGGGGTAGGCCCAATGATATGTATTGTATCTGGTATTTTGGGGAACTCACTAAGCTTTGTGCTTAAGATTTCATATTTATGATTTCAGGTACTTCCAGTTCGAAAAAGAAGGGTCTGACGTGACTACATAGCATCCCCCAGAGTTTATTCCACATTTTATTAGTCATGATTTTTACTCTGATTTTTAAATATTATTTTTCATCAGAATGTTGTAGAAATTAATGTTTTAAAAATAAAAAATTTTCCATGGATTTTTGGGATGTTACAAGTTGGTATTAGAGCCTTGGTTTGAGGGATTCATCACACTCTCGGGTGTGAGTGAACTCAAACCGAGGAAATAGTAATCCTTTTGAAATAAAATAAGTTTCTAAAAAGATTTTTATAAAGAAAAAGGGGTGTGATGCATGCAATCATCCGAGCCCAAGTAAGTGATTCCCAGAATACTCATACACGTTGATACGTTATATAATATGAATGCTTGCATGCTAGAATAAGGTTGACGACACTTATAGGAATTGCATGATATGTTGGCCTGATATGTGATGCCTTGTAGACTAGGAGGAATCAGATTCGATGTTAGATTTAAAATTTGTATATGATTAGGATCATATAACCACTGATTTGGTCGTATTTCATGTTCCTCGTTTGACTGTGGTCTAAGGGTAGAGTCTTTTATTCAACAATCTATTTGATCATGTATTATGTATAATTTCCATGCATAAGGCAACCGACAGTGAGAGTAGAAGTTCCTAGCATGGTAGTAGCAAGTGAGCTTGGGGTGTCCTTTGTTTGATTTGTAGCTTGGAGTGTTACTACACGAATGTTGCTTGCTTTGAGCTTTGTGGGTCCAATATTGATGTGAATTAACCATTAAGTGAATACGTTAAGTCACATGTTGCAAATGTTAAATAATCTCATAGTGATGGATTTGGCCATATTGGGTAACTCTTGTTTGAGTCTAACCGTTGTGAGTTTGAGTCTTTTACTCAACGTGTTATCTAAGCTTTGTTACATGTGATTGTATTCATGAAGTAGTTAGCTGACATTGGTGAGACTTCTTCCGAAGCTGATGGTAGGTTGAGATCAGAAACGTAGGAGAGCCTAGGAAATGTTTTAGTAGGTATGGATGTGCTGTTTAGAAAGTACTTGGAGTACCAGTTTGAGAATGTGACTTAGAGGATTCAATATAATTCTTGAGGAAAGTATGGAGAGGTGCGAAAGCTAGTATTGGGCCCGTGTTACTGAAATCACAGGATCTATACTCGAATCAAGGAGAGTCACAAAGATTCTAGGAAGCATGTAGGAAGAGGAAGTTTGTGGATATGTTATGATTATTGTATGGTTGCTTTTCAGAATGGTGATGAGCACTCGTGGAGGAGGATATGGTTCAGGATCAGGTGTTGGCGCTAACCCAATGGATGAGCAGATGTAGGAGTTTATCTCGTCAGAAATCACTCGCAATATTTTGGAGCAGATTCCTGTGATCTTCAGTGCGATGGAAATTTTGGATGAGCATTTGGGCACGTTCCTTATGTAGATTATGCCTGCTGTAGAGGCTCGCACTCCTAGTTTTCGGGGATTTCAAAATTTGCATCAGACGACCGTGACTGTGGCGGGGATTACCACCAAACTCAGGACAGAGAGCTCTAGGACGGGCTTCGGCAATGCTGGACGTCATGACTGGGTTACCACTGAGGTTTCACATATTTTGCTAAAGGAGTCGATTGATATCATTAGACGAATCACTGATGGGTTGATCACTAAGTTCGAGGAGTGGGTTGCAACTGTTCAAACAACAAATAGGAGTGTCAAGGTTACTTAGGAGTAGGAGTTTGGTTTGGAGACACAGCTGGGAAAAAGGAAGTGAACGCATGATTTGATTCTACTAGCAACATCCAAGAAACTTGATGTTGTTGTGCAAAGTGCTGAAAGGCAGAAGGACCACAACATTTATGCTAAGGGTGGAGAAACCATGAGCGTGTTCGTGCTAAGTCTAAATGCGGCAAGTGCGGATGGAAGGGCTGTCTTCGTTAATAATGCACACTGGAGGTAGAGTTATGTCATCGTTGTCATCAACCTTGTCACCTTAAGGCAAATTCATGACATTCATAACTCTCGACTGTTTTTATATCGACGGGTTCATATTCATGAGATCTGAATGTTCTCAATTTGCATTGTTTCTAGGGTAGGAACGTGTATGTGGGCTTCACTCATCTCTTGATCCACTTAAAACATTAAGTCTATCAAGAGAAAAACATTATAAACTCACTAAGGTGTTGTTTGTTTTTTCTAAGGCAAAATGTTTGTAGTCTGCGGACCACATATGTAGACCTCTACAGTAGAAGAGGTTGACCAAACGTCTGTAGTCTGAAAAAATAAGACTGTTTGTTTTTTTAACATCTGCGGGCTATTAAAATAAACTGAAATCTAAATAAACTGATTTTTTTTTTAAACTTCAAAGTGATTTTTTAAATATTTTTATGACTTTGTTATAAATAATTAACGATTCTAGATAAACTTTTATGTATTATTTAGAAATAATAAAAATAAAAATGGTATGAATTAACGTATATATTTGATAAAAACCAATAACTTTGGTTGCGAAGTTATAACTAAACATTATAATTACTGATCAAAGAATTTGATACATAAATGGATGGAAATAAACTTCGATTTTTTTCAATTAAATCCATTAAAAACGTACCATAAATATTTTCTCGAGAAATTGATGATACTGTATTAAATAATGTTTTACAAAATTTTGCAAAAAAATATAAGAACATATTATGATTTTTTTTTTCATATTTATATAAACAACTTCAACGACTATTATTGTAATAAATCTTTATTTATAAATTTGTCAAAAATATCATTTTTGTATCGTCGAACTTTTTTTTTAAGTTCTGTAATTTTTTTTCAAATTGCTTAATATTAATAAACTTGGAAAAAATATAAATTAAAAAAACTTATATATATATATATATATATATATATATATATATATATATATATATATATATATATATATATATATATATATATATATATATATGTTTTTTTAGGCTAGAAGATGTTAGAAGACTCTGGTCCACATCTACGCTAAGAAGAGGGTACGCAGACATTTTTAGGTCTGCACTCTTCAAAAAAACAAACAGTCTGCGAATGCTAATGTCTACGCGTGGTCTGCGTGACGCAGACAAAAGAGGTCACGCCGATCTGCAGACAAAAATCAAACACTATCTAATTGTTTTTTCCCCTGTCAATATAGGATAGTAGAAACCAGCCAAGTTTTATTCCATTAAATTTCTAACAAGTAAAGTTAAGAATAATGATATAAGACGGTTTATAAACTCTAAATTTGTTCTTGGTTAAACAAGAATTTTTGTCCATAAGTTTATAAAAAAATGTATATCAATTAACGTGACAAAATCAAAGAGTCATATAATATCAATTATGGATGCAAATGATTTATATTCCACGAATTTGGTTTGAATCCAAACGCTACTCAATCATTCGCCATGTTCAAACTCTTTTTTTCTCTATATTTTTGTTACATACGCGGGGAATACACGGAAAGAAAACATAATATTCCTTCTGTTATTTTAATAATAACGGGTTGTACTTACACTTAATATTATATTATCTATTTATCTTATAATCATTAATATTATTATTATAATAATTAAAATAGAAAAAAAGTAGCTTAATTCTATAATTATTTGTCAAAAATAATAAAAGAAAAAAACCAAGAAAAATACAGACTATCAAAATCGCAGCTAACACTTACTAGGCTGCAATTTGACACGTCCCCATGAACCTAGTACATTTAAACTTAAAGAAAAATTTTCAACCTCATTTTCACACTTGCTAGATCTACGATTTCTTTCAATACTGTTTAGGAAAATTTATCTCCTAATAATGTTATAAGTTATGTAATCTTTCTTATTTCATTTGTATTTATATAAGTTATGCTTGAAAAACTTGTATCTAATTCTTTAAAAGGTTGTACCATCGCATTCAAAAGAAAGGACATCACAAATAGCATTACCCATCTATGATTATTTACTATGAGGGGAAGTGATTTGTATATAATAATTTTTTATATATAGTAATTTATGTTTTATATAGTTATACAATACAACATTTTAAAATATAAATTGTTATAAATGAAAAAGAATTTTTATGTATGAATCGGCTCTTTATTATTATAGAAGCCTCTAATACATAAGTTGTTTATTCAGCAGTTTGTACAGATTGGTATGCCGTAATTATGTGTTATGCTTTCGACTTAACCTTATGCTTGAAAAGCTTGTATCTTATGCTTAAAAGGTTGTACAATCGCACTCAACTATCTGAATCAATTGTCGGAAATCGAAAAACAAAACTCATGAAATTGAAGTTCAAAAGAGAGAAAATTGCTGTTGGCCAAATCCCACATCCTATTATTATACAAAAACAGTATAAAGTTCAAGATATATTAGTTGTTAGTATGGAATGCACAAAATGTATTTTAAAGCCTAAAAATGATTGGTAAATTCTCTATTGTTAATTAGTTTAATGTAATAAAATTTAGATTTTATTTTAATAATGCTTCATATAATATAATGTTAGTATTTAAATAATATATCCAAATACTATATTTTTATGTTGTTTTATATTTGTTGTCTAATTTATCACTAGCTTTAACCAAAAAAAAATATTAGTATTTTATTAGTCAGTTTATCAACTAAAGTACTAAACTAAATTAAGGACTGTAAACTAACTGTCGACTAAAAAGCAGTTTTTAAAAATAGTGTTTCACTAACTTAGTAGCTAGTACCATTGAGGCATTGACTAGTAACTTAGATACCGTTGAGCTGTCAAGGTGAAAGAAATATGCATTTATTTCAATTTGACTTTAAATTGTGTTTTGATTCAAACTTTTCTTCTTTGAATGACGACAACATTTGATGTTGCTTGTCTTCAATAATAAAAATTGCATAAACAGGTTGTTACCATGAATGTTTTATTTATTTTTGCAAGAAAAAAGCAAATACCTTGTAATATTAGTTCTTTATATATATATATATATATATATATATATATATATATATATATATATATATATATATATATATATATATATATATATATATATATATATATATATATATATATATATATATATATATATATATATATATATATATATATGGTTAGGTTATTTTGTTTTCACTATCTATTCTGTGCATGTGTGATTGATTCTGGACCAATCATTTTAGTTATTTTAAGAAAATAATTAATGCATATTACATGTTGAAGATATAATGGGTATTAATTACATCTTCAACATTTAATATGCATTAATTACTTTATTAAAATAACTAAAATGATTGGTTCAGAATCAATCATACATGCACACAATAGATAGTGAAAACATTTGAACCTAACTCTCTCTCTCTCTCTCTCTCTCTCTCTATATATATATATATATATATATATATATATATATATATATATATATATATATATATGTTAGGTTATTTTGTTCTTACTATATATTATGTGCATGTATGATTGATTCTGGACCAATCATTTTAGTTATTTTAAAAAAGTAATTAATGCATATTAAATGTTGAAAATATAATTAGTATTAATTAAATCTTCAACTGCATATTAAATGTTGAAGATATAATTAGTATTAATTAAATCTTCAACATTTAATATGCATTAATTATTTTTTTAAAATAATTGGTCCAGAATCAATTATACATGCACACAATAGATAGTAAAAACATTTGAACCTAAATCTCTCTCTCTTTTCTCTCTCTCTCTCTCTCTCTCTCTCTCTCTCTCTCTATATATATATATATATATATATATATATATATATATATATATATATAGAAAGAGAGAGAGAGAGAAATAGAGAGTTAGATTTAAATGTTTCTATTATGTTCAACATTTAATATATATTAGTTAATTTTTTAAAATAACAAAAGTAATTGGTCAGAATCAATCTTATATGTACATAATTGATAGTTATGACACTATAACCTAATATATATTATCTTAAATACAACTAATGTGAGTAAAAAAAATGATTTTATGTCTACTAAATACCTTTTTAGACACTTAATTCAAACTTCCATTAATCTACCTCTAAACTATATTTTTTGTTTGATATGATACTTACTCAACCAATAAATTGAGAAGAGTTTTCCGTTAAACATGTTTTCTACAAAATTACTTAAATATCGCCACATAGTGTTGAGGTAAAATCGGAATGTGTTAATTAGAAAATATAAATTTATAGGATTTAGAATGTGAGTGTGTTAGCTTTTTTTTTTTTTTTTTTTTTTTTTTGACAACTTTACTAAATCAAATCAATTCCGAATTTTGATTTTTGGCAACCATGTATTGTATCGAAATTCTAGTTACAAAAAGAGGATGTCAAAAAAAAATCGACTTTCGACTTGAAAATGGGGTTATTTGAAATAAAGATCAATGAAGTAAAATGAATATTAAAAACGATGACAATATATTTAACTTTAGATCTTGTATCTTCAAGTGTTTTTTAGTCAATTGAGTAAAATAGAAGTCTACTTTAAACAAACAAACAATACCCTATGTCTATTAATAATTTTAAACATATCAACATCTCAAACAGTACATAAGATCTTCACCAAACATGGTTTTCCGCATAATCTGTTATGTATATAAAAACTCAAATATAAAATTCTTATCACTCAAATTAAAATAATACTATTTGAATAATTTATTGCAAGCCATAACAAGATATTCTTTGAAGGAAGGAATAAACGTCGATAGAGAGCACCCCATGCATTTTATGGTGCCCTTTGAGAGCACCAAAAGACCATTATGGATTTTCATATTTACCCTTGTCTTTAAATAAATATAAAAAATATATATAATTATAAAAATGCCACATCATCCGAAACCAAATTTACAACGTGCCATGCTTTTGCTGATAAGTCTGACTTCGTGTTATCTACTAGGATAAATATTCATAACATGGCATTCAACTACACTTATCCGTAGTGATCGGCGTCTTTTGTTTTAAAATTTGTTATTAATTAAGATACATATTGTTGTTATGTTAACAAATTATATCAAAAAGTTAGTTTCTTTGTAATAAATTACAGTATAATATTATATTTATATAGTAGATTAGTATATATATATAACTAAACGAACGATTTTCTCCAGATGAATCTTTCCGCAAACATGTACTGGGGGAGAAAGAAGCATGAATTGATCCGAATGGAAAATTGCAAGACATCATATAAAAACAAAGATAGTAAACATGAAAAATAAAATATTATCCACGCTGAAGGATAATCTAATTTATCAAGAAAACCATTGACTAAAGACTTCATACATGATTACAAAACGTTGCGATGTCTGTTTTCGACAAACATGGGACGTATCAAGAATGCAAAATACTTATATCTTATAGCATTTTATCTAATTAAAATCTAACTAAAAGTTGTTTGATAAGATTGAATTTTTAAGAGGTTTGAAATTTCAAGAGTCTTTGAATTTTTAAGATCTGAAATTTTAAAAGGTCGGAGAGGACAATGTGATGGAAAATGAAATCAATCGTGTGAAATAGAAAAAGAACATTGAAAATGCTTGCTAAAAAATTAGAGTAATTTCGAAACCGTTCATATCTATCTTTTATTCTTTTATTCTGATATAACTCATTCTTTTAAAAATTAAAAGAATGATAAACAATTAAAAGACAATAGGCTAACAAATGTTCTAAATCTAAAAAATTAATAGTTTTAACTTTCCTTTTAATTTGAAAAATAAAAAAGCTATCAAACAACCTACGTATATGTATTGTTGATGGATTCAAAAGTTGAGACCACCAAAGTTTTTGTGTATATTACATTTTGTTATTTTTACCCAAAGAGAGAAAGAAATCTCTCGGTCACACTTGATTCAATTAAAATTCTTAATCACATTTAACTAATTTTTTATGTATTCAAAACTCAAAGATAAATACATACGTTTTTTTTAGTCTTTTCTTATAAAAATAGAACTCTTAAAAACTCATGTTTTTATATAAATGTTATGCAAATACAAATTATGATGGGTTTGTTTAAGGCCATAAGATATGCTTATCTTTCACTTTTTTTTTTCTTCTTCCAAATGTCATCTTTCCTGCCACTTACCATTCACTTTTTAAAATCTCGAAAATTGTTATATTTCATTGGAAAATCTTCGGAAAAATCTCAATATTTTACCTTAATTTACGAAAAAGTCTCAAACTAAAATTTGTTTACGAAAAAGTTCAATTACCGATAAAAACGACGATTTGACCTTATTTTCTCAGTTTATCGGTTTCATTACTTACCCTGTTTTAATAAAGTGTCATTATTTTACCATAATTTATGAATAAACCCCAAATTATGGTAAAATAATTAGGGATGAGCATAGGCGGGTACCCGCCTCATTTGGCGAGAACTGGAACCGGAACCGGAACGGCGGTTCCTAGAAAGTTAGAACCGGAACCGGAACCGGAACCGCTCTAGGCAGTTCTTAAATGTTTGGAACCAGTCCCGGAACCGGCGGTTCCGGTTCCGGGAGCGGGTAACCCGATTGGATTAATTTTGTTAACTTTTTTTGACAAAACCGCAGTTTAGTTCGATCCAAATCAAATCAATTTGGACCAAAGACGGACAAAATCGGACCAATATATTCTAAACCGGTCTAAGTAACACACATTTATATGAAATTATATATATATATATATATATATATATATATATATATAAACCGGTTCCGGCGGGTACCCAGCGGGTAGCGGTTCCGGAATATATATATATATATATATATATATATATATATATATATATATATATATATATATATATATATATATATATATACCGGTTCCGGTGGGTACCCAGCGGGTAACGGTTCCGGAAAAACAAGAACCGGAACCGGAACCGCTTAAGGCGGTTCCATAACTTTAGGAACCGGAACCCAAAACCGGCAGTTTCGGTTCCAAAAGCGGATACCCGGTTCCGATGCTCATCCCTAAAAATAATGAGACTTTAATGAAAATTATAGTAAAATAATGAGACTTTAATGAAACCGGGTAAGTATTGAAACCAATAAACCGGAAAAAAATGGTTAAATCGTCATTTTTCCGGTAATCGGGACTTTTTTATTAACCAATTTTAGTTTGGGACTTTTTCGTAAATTATGGTGAAATATTAGGACTTTTCTGAAAATTTTTCTATTTCATTTGCCCAAATTTTTTATTTTTTAAAATATATTTTATAAGAATATTATACATATTTTGTAGAAAATTGAAAACCATAATTTTTAATATATTTTTGCTATATATAAACTTATTAAATATTTAAAAAAAATAGAAAAGAAGAAGAAAATATCATTTTATAGCCATAATCAATCAAAAGAAGAAAAAAACTACAGGGAAGAGAGCCACACCCCCATTTTCTTTTACCACAAACCACAGTACCACACCGAAGATATGATGTTCCAGAGTGTGGTACAACAAACCGAAATATACTATAATATACCGGTCTAATGAGTACGTCTGTATGTTGAACATCCTTGAAAAGACCTATTGATTCATGGGGTAAATTGCACCCATCGTCCCTCGTACACATGCCAGAAAGCGTGTTTAGTCTCTATTTTTAAAGAATAACTCGGACCGTCATTCGTTTGGTTAAAAGTTGCACGCTTCATCCATCGTTAGTTTTAATTTGCGCGCTTCATCCCTTATACGACATAAAATGACTATTATGCCCTTTTGTCTTATTTTTAATTTAATTATAATTGATTTTGTATTTAAAAGAAATAAAAAAAAAAAGTAATTCCAATCCATCATGTTCATGCCAGAAAACGTGTTTAGTCTCTATTTTCAAAAAATAACTCGGACCGTCCCTCGTTTGGTTAAAAGTTACACGCTTCATCCATCGTTAGTTTTAATTTGCACACTTCATCCCTTATAAGACATAAAATGACTATTATGCCCTTTTGTCTTATTTTTAATTTAGTTATAATTGATTTTGTATTTAAAAGAAATAAAAAAAAGTAATTCCAATCCTTCGTTAATTATAATTGATTTTTAATTTACTCTTGTTTCCTTTTTCTCTATCAGCTCCGTCACGTTCCACTACTTCTTTTACCTTAAAGATACCAAGAACCCTAGGAACATCATTCTTCATCAGATTCCTCCTTAAATCGTTATAATACATCAACCTAATCGACTTTATGTAAACCTTATATCATCACAATCAGCAATAAAAAATGAACGGATTAACATTATCAGTTAAACCTTTTAACTGTTACCCTTGTAGAACCAACTTTCGGCAATATCAGATAGTTTATCTGTGGAAAAACATCTATGAACCACTAAGATATGCCGATGAACGTTCATAGAATCGGGTTTGTTAGCCATAATTTCGAAAAATAGTGGTGCTGGATTGGGGTTTATCAGTGGTTCACCGGAGCTCAAATCTGGAGACGGAGGTGGTAGTTCGTCAAAGCTCACAGATCTGGAAGTGTGACGTGCACCGTTTGTCTCAGAGGTAAGTTGTTTTGAACCTTCATCGTCTCAGGAACATCTTCGCCTCTCCAGATCCCTGCCGCCTGAGTTTCGAACAAATGTCGCCTAGGTTTTCAAACACAGCCTAGGGTTTCAGATCGAGCTCCATTGTCTGTTTGGTGTTGATTACAAGTTTGTTTTGGTTTTGTTAGGTGGTGGTGAATGGTGGTTTTTAGTGGTACTCGAATGGTGGTTGTTCAGGAGGTATTGTCGGTTATAGGTGATGGAACCTTAGTTTTGAGGGGATAGTGAAGAATAAGAAAGGTCAGAGAGAGAGAGAGAGACGATGAGAACCGGTGGTTTCCGGTGGCGGTGAATGGTGGTTTATGGTAACGGTGGATGGTGGTTCCCGGTGGCGATGAATGGTGGTTATTGGGAGGTTCTTAAAAAAGGAATAGAGAAGAGAAAGAGTTGTAAGAGTATTTCTTTATTGTTTATAATAAACAAATTAATAAATAACAAATAAATAAAAAATTAATAAAAAAAATTAATAGATAAAGGCAAAATGGAATTTTTATGTGCGGGGGACTAAGCGTGCAAGAAAAAACATATTGAGGGTCGGTCCGAGTTAATTTTTAAAAATATGGACTAAACACGTTTTTTGACATGTACACGAGGACAATTGGTGTAATTAAAGAGTGCATCGATTTTTTTTCAAAAGACATTATTCTACATTATGCCACTAGGCCACCATAGCTTATATATCTAACATTAAGATCTCCTAAAAATACATATTTCAGTTCAGATATATTCCAAACAAATAAAAAGTAGCTATTTGATTTCTATGGGGCTAACTTACATTTTTAGTCCCTCTAATGTGCTGGGAATTAGGAATTTCGATCCTGCAAGAAATTTGAAAGCTTGGCATCCTCATAATGGACATACTTTGATTTCAGCATATATCTTATTTTAAAATATGATAATTTTATCCTTAAATGTATAATTGATATATATATTATTTTGGAATTAAATGATTTATGGATCACCCAACACTATCAAATATAGCCATGATACCATTCAACTCAAATGTTTGTAATATCATATGTTTGTTTGTTTTTTAAAGTCTATAATAAATTAAATTGGAATTTAAATAAACAAATACATCTGCTTTAATAATTTTGTATTTTTCTTTGCAAACAATTATGCATTTTTTTATAGAATGACTTCTTTCTCTCCGGTTATTCTTCTATTTTAAGACATATCAATATCTTACTCATTTTTTAAAATCAAAATAATATATTCATATTTTTGTAATTTAATTTAATCTTTTAAACAACAAAAACAAATTGTTATGAAAAAAAAGTATAACATTTTATGTTGTATAACTTGCTTTAAATTACGTAAGATTTATGTTATGACATTTGTATTTGTCTTGTGTGTATGAATAATTTGATAATCAGTTTTTTTTTTTTTTTTTTTTTTTTTTTTTTGAAATGACAAACTAACTAATCTAGTCCTAAATAACCACGTATGTCTCCATCGAGACTTGAACCCCTGACTTTTCATATGAGAAGGTCACTCCATACCGCTAGGCCATTGGCCCTTTGGTATTTGATACTCAGTTGACATAATCTTTTTGATCTTTCATTTTACTGTTCATTAATGTGAATACATAGAGGTTGGATTTGGTTGATGAAGAACAAGCATAAGAACGAGCTCAATGGTTTTTAAATAAATGCCATATTAAATATAGTTTATAGGATATCCAAATTGCAATGTTGGTATGGAATATTGTATTAGTAAGGAATATAGAAATTTAGAGTTCTCCAAAGCTTTGTATTATTGGAAAATAGTAAGTTTTGTAATTTTTCTTGTTCATAATCAAATAAATAAATATTAGTAGATTTTTTAAGTTAGAATTCCTTAGTCCATGTTTACTTTAAGAAGATGATAGCTCATATCTTTTTAAGTTTAGAGTCTTTTAAAAAGTAAACAATCAGCAAGTGAAAACGTATGCACCTAATCTGAGTGCAGACAAAAAATGTTAGAAAGCTTTTTTTGGCAAAATCCAAACACAACCATAGATCAAATATAGCCATGATACCATTCAGCTCAAATGACTTATAAATAACTTATAGCCAACGGTATCAAATATAATCATGATATCATTAAGCTCAATTACTTTCTTTGAAAAAAATATATTTTATTGTATTTTGTTCCCTATTTGCATCTTGAAAAGAAAACAACCAAATGCGCAAAACCTTCTACATTATATATTTATTTATATTCTTAACAAAAAATGATATAGTTGTCCTTATCAAACACGATAAATAACCAATCTCTCTCTCTCTCTCTCTCTCTCTCTAAATATTTAATGAAAATGTTTAGTACTCAATCCAAAAAAATATTATTTGCTATCAAAGTTAGAGATTAGGTTGGTCCATATATCGACCATTTCAGCTAATACTAAAAAAACATTAAATAAATAAAGGCAATGGGTTTCTTGTATAAAGGAGTTTGGGGGGGGGGGGGGGGGGGGGGGGGGGAATAATTAGAGTAATAATGTTTTAAAGCAATAGTCTCTGTTTATGAATTATATATAATTAGAGTAGAAAATCGAGTGAAGGAAGCGGATTATCCAAAATTGCTTCGAAATCCACTTCATTAAGAAAGGTCATGATTGAACAAAAAGCTTGCAAAGAAGTTTCTTACTAGCATTCTTAGACTATTTGTCACATTGTTGCTTCCCTTGAACAACTCTTGAACCTCAAAACAATAGGTTTTGAAGACCTGGTTGGACTCTTAAAAGCCTATGAAGAAAGAATCAAGAGTGAAGACAAAGTAACTGAGACTCAAAGCAAATTACTTTATTTCAAAGCAGAATCTTCAAATAGAAACACCAAATCATCAAGAGGTAGAGGTCGGGGTTCAAATAATCAAGGAAGAGGACGTAGTGGTGGACGTGGTCAGGGTAACACTCAAAATCACAGTCACTCAAAATCCACTAAAACTTGTGATGATCAAAAACAAAAAGGAAAACAATGTGAACAAATGGATCTCTCAAATATTCAATGTTACTGGTGTGACAAGTATGGTCACTTTGCTTCTAGATGCTCGGACCGAATCAAAAATCATGAGGCTAACCTTAATGAAATATACGAATGAGGTACGAATCATGAATAACGATCGTTATTTATGATGAACACAATTAAAGAAACGGTGTTCTTGAATGAAGACAAATATATTCCTCCAAAAATTAAGGCAGATACCGATGAAGACAAAATTTGGTACTTAGACAACAATGCAAACAACCACATGACCGATAACTACTCTTATTTGTCTGAATTAAATAAAAACATAACGGGTAGGGTGAGATTTTGAGATGGATCATGTGTTAGCATGTAACACTAAAACACCCAGAATAAGGAAGACCATGAAAGGAAAGAAAAGCCCTAAGTCAAAGGAGTCAACTCGTCGAGTCCAAGGAGGAACTCGACGAGTCGGAGCGTGACCCTTGTCGCGGATTAAGTGACCGAATCGGCGAGTCGGGGAGACCGACTCGATGAGTCTGGTCTGGGTTGGGAAACCCTAATTTTTGGACTTGGTACCCTATTTAAGCATCATTTCAGGCCTCCACCCCAGCCTCTATCACTCGCTTTACCTACTCTCGAAACCCTAAGCCTCCATTGTAGTGCTCTCAAGCTTTCTTTGCCATTTTTGGGTGCTTTGAAGCTAGAATGAAGAAAGGAACATTTGGTGATTCAAGAATTGGCAGTATATTCTGAGTTGGTGTGATATTTCAGATCATTTGAAGGTATGAAGCTCATACCTTGGCTGTTATTCATTTAGATCCCCTTTCCTAGTTAGATTTTATCATTTTGGGGCCATTTCCAAGGTCAATTCGTGTATTGTGCCTTGGTGAGCAAAGAGAACTTCATATTTGGGTTTGTCTTGGCCTAGAAACCCATAAAGTATCATTCTTTGGTGTATTGGTGAAGCATGTTTGTCTTAAACCCTAGCCCTAGAGTGTTTCAAGCCTATAACTCCTTGGTTTCACGTAAAGTTTGCAACTTTACATGAAGGGAGGGCCTTAGAAGTGTGGATCTACAGTTTGGAGCTCGTGCATGGCTCAAAAAGTCACTGTATGGGTTAAGAACTAAAGCAACTCGGCTAGTCACATGGGTGGACTCGGCGAGTTGTATGAAGATGGGCAGGAACTCGACGAGTTGGAAGAACAACTCAGCGAGTCTGTTGAAGATTGCCTTGGAATCTACGAGTCTGTTCTTGGACTCGGCGAGTCTGGTCGCAGAAACCCCAACCTTCTCTGGTTAAGACGCAGATCAACGAGTTAAGTGGTGACTCGATAGGTTTAGTCAGGATGGGACTCGGAGATCGTTGATCTCGACGAGTCTTGGGGTGACTCGGTGAGTTAAGTGGTATTTTGAAGGATTATGAGTTTAAGAACTCGGCTACTTTATGGGTTGACTCGGCGAGTAGAGTCAACTGGAAGGTTGACTTTGACTAGAACTTTGACTTTGACCAAAGTTGAATTAGTTTGACTTCTAGAGTTCAGCTTAGGCTAAGTGTTGTTATTGGTATTGGTAGCTCAGGGAGCTAGAGGAGCAGCATTTCGAAGAGTCGTCGGATAGCAGCTAGAGGGTTATCCGCCGAGTTTAGCAGTTCAGGTGAGTTTCCTTCCAGTGGGAACGGGTCTACGGCCACAATGCCGACCCATCTAGTTAGCAGTAGATCCGGACTCCGGTCCGATGCAGTAGTTAGAGTGCTTGATGTCTTTGTGATTCAAGCATGTTTTGTGTTATGTGTTCCGGACTCCGGTCCGATGCAGTATGCAGTACTTGTGTTCATGCTAGTTGATATGTTTATATTATGTTATGTACAGTTACTCCGGACTTCGGTCCGATGCAGTTAGCCGGACTTTGGTCTGATGCAGGGGGCAAGGCCCAGTTAGTCCGGACTTCGCTCCGATACAGGGGGAAAGGCCCCAGTTAGTCCGGACTTCAGTCCAATGCAGGGGGCAAGGCCCCAGTTAGTCCGGACTTCGGTCTGATGCAGGGGGCAAGGCCCCAGTTAGTCCGGACTTCGGTCCGATGCAGTTTCTGAACTTCGGTCCGATGCAGGGGTCAAGGCCCCAGTTAGTCCGGATTTCGGTCCGATGCAGTGGGCAAGGCCCAATATGTGTTTATATGTTATTGTATGATATGTGGTAGTTTGGGGGAGCTCACTAAGCTTTGTGCTTACATTTTTCATTTTTGGTTTCAGGTACTTCCGCAAGCAAGGGGAAGAGCTCGGATTGATGGCATGGCACACACCACAGTTGCAGTTTATTCCTGGGAGTTTTATTTAGATATTCTGATATGATATTAACTGCAGTTGTGAATTGATACATTTACAATTGCATTTTGAGACATACGATTCATGGTTTTATTATCTAATAGTTGATGTGCGATTTTTAGTAATATTAAAACAAAATAAGTTTTAGTCATGATTTTTGGGTCGTTACAAGTTGGTATCATAGCCTTGGTTTGAGGGATTCAGGCACACTCTCGGGTGTGTCTGAACTCAAACTAAGGAATGTTGGATTAATGTCTAAGTCCATAACTATATTTGGTATGTACTTGACCCGACCCGGCATGGTCCATTTGGGTTGCACTTCACCGGCACAATTTATATGGATAGTATTTTGAGAATAGTATATTTATGATTTATATTAATATATTATAAGTTCTAATATATTAATATAATCATATTATTTAATTAGTATTGTTAAGGAATTAATTTATAATTAATTAAGTGATCAAAATGAAGTAATTAAATATGGACTCTTAGATATATATGTGTAGTGGGCCAAGTTCATTTAGGTTGGGCTAAGTCTTCATGGATAGTCCATGGAGCTTTAACCCATGGATCCTAGGAAATGAAAGGTCATGGGTATTAGGGTTTAACCCTAATCCTCCACACTGTATAAAGATGTCCTTGGTTGGTGAAATGGGCACTAGTGTGGGTACACTAAGAGGGCTAGCCAATTTCACTAGAGAGAACCAAGTATCCATATTCTCTAAAGTCTTCCAAGGTGTTTTGGTGATTTGTGATTCCATTTGAGGCTTCCACACTATTGGGGCTAAGCTCTTAAAGCTTGAAGACATCAAGCTACACCAAAAGGTATGTCATCTAACTAGTCTTTGTAGTATAGTTACCTCATAGTATGCTAGTTAGGATTAAAGCCTTGGAAATTTCTTATTTGCATGTATAATAGAGAAAACATAGATCCAAGGTTTATAGGGTTGCATGTACACCATAGGAGTGTTAGAATGCTCAAAACCCAACAGTGGTATCAGAGCCATGGGTTGTTTTCTGTTATATTGATGCAAATGTTTAATTTTCAAAGTTGAAAAAAAAGGAAAAAAACATGACGTTTGTCAAATTTTAAGATAATTACTTTTTTTTGTGAAAAACTAATTATTTGCAAAATTTGAATCATTTGCTATATGAGTTGAATTAGGTCAAATTTAGTAAAGGATAAAATGATATGATTATTTTATTAGTTTTAAAAGTTTGATCTAAAGAGTTTTTTGAAACCTCCATAAGTTATGGATATGAAAAGGTTTAAAATTAAAAAAAAAAAATTGATTCTAAGCTTTTATGGAGTTACAAAATTTGGTTTTAATGTTTTAAAGAATTCCATAACTTATTCTTAAGTTATGGAACATGAAAAGTTTCATCATAAAACAAACATTTAACTCCATAAGTTATGGATTACCAAAAGTTTTATGTTTCCTTGTTTTATGAGTTATTTTTTAGATTAATGAAAAATATGTGTTAGATGTTTTCAATCCCAATTAATCTAAAAGTTGTTCATAAAATGTGTTTTTGTAACTTGTCCTCAAGTTATATGAAAAGTCACATTTATGAATCTTAAAAACTCATAAAAATGCCTTAGGTTATAAAAAAAATGAAGAGTCTTTTCTTATAAATAGTTTTTATGGCTCCATAACTTGTCCTCAAGTTATGGATGTCCAAGAGTCTCTTCATTAAAAGTTTTAATACTTTAATTAAAACTCATAAGTTATGAATACTTTAATTCCAAGTTAAACCCTTAGAATTTTAAAGAGTTAAAATTCAACCCTTATACTTTATAATATTGTAAGTTAATAATATTTATATATATGTATAAGAGTAAAGTCAGTCTTACCGCTAGTAGGCCTTATTCACGAAGCCGGTCTATAAGGGGGTATAAGGTTACTGCCTATAAAATGGCAGTTTAATGGGTGTCCACTCTCACTCACCGCTTCCTTGACTGGTGGAGGGTCGTTAGCTGAACGGGTTTGACAGGACTATAATTCTCCCTTCATTAAAAGTATTAATGATAAATACTAAGTAACTAAACCATTTATAAATACCCAATCTTAGTTACTTAGGAAAATGTGAATAAGGTGATAATCCATGAAACTACACTTTTCACTTTGTTTAAGTCGGTTAGTGGAGCGTGTGTGGTTAACCGACACACTAACTCGTATTTATCAAGGTAGGCAATGGGTAACTTAATGTTTATCATAGTATCGATGGAGCGTGTGTGGCTAACCGGCACATCGATTAAGGGGTAAACACTTAAGGGTACCAAGTAATTTGCATGGTTACTTCACACCTTGTTTTGTGATCCTCGACATCCCAGTCACAAAACCTGAAGGGCACACTCGAGATTGAAACATGCCATTGAAAGTTCAATGAATCTCAAAGATCTAGGAATTTCAAATCCAATTAAAACCTAATTAATTATTTCGTTTTTCATGGTGGAAATTGGTGAATCGTCATTCACCTACCTTCAAATATTTTGTAGCTTGGATTACGGCATCCTTCTTCTAAGTTATAAAATAGTTTGTTGGGTTCTAGCCTTAATATTTCATATTGGGTGTCATATTAAGGACTTTAGATCAACTATCTTGAATATCTCCCAAAAGATGTCTGGTTTAGACATCTATGATCTTCCCAAATATCTTGGAACTTCACTTCCTCCACCTCCTCCAATTATTCTCCCTAACCCACAAGTTCAAGGTCACTCAAGCCCTATTGGCAAGGCAAGGTCTAGGTGTGATCACATCTTTGAGACGAAGTCACATATTGACAAGCCGGGAGAGTTGGGTGTCAAAGTCTTGAGAAAGTTAGTGGTTCAATCACTTTCTAAGACACATAGTGAGTTCCTTTGGGACTCCTATGAGATAGACTATGACAAGACCCTTAATGATCTTATCTATTTTCTTGGTTCTGCTAAATCAGAAATGATTTAGTGTACTAGTAAAGCAAATTTGATTAGGAGATCAACTTCCTAAAACTTTATGGATAGGGACAATAGTGACACAGGAAATCCAGAAAAGCATTCTCTTCCCAATGGAAAGGGATTGGCCATAGTCAACTTGGTTTACCAAATGGTAAAGAGAAAGGCTAAATCTGAGATAGTCCCATGTACTATTACCTAAGGATCCATATATTTCTATTGCCAAAGGAAGGGGCTTTGGTTATGAAGCTGCCAAACTTACCTACGGATGATAAAGTCAATAAGTTTGACTTTATTTCAGGTAAAGTCCATGGTCTAACTCTATTAAGTTCCTACTTGGAGATTCTTATTACATGATGTGGTTGGGTCACATGTTGATGTTTTAAGAATCAAAGAAAAGTAAAGAAACTTAAAGGAAGTATATGCTTATTCTGATCGCGAAGATGGATTTCGATCGCATGGTTCGGTGATCAGAATTTTGAGCACGTGCTTAAGAGTTATGATAGATTGCTTAGGAATAGATGACAACAAGTTTTCATATACATCTGCATTGTAAGGATTAGCTTTTCCACAAAGTTTTAAAATAAAAGAAAAGTTTTTAATTTTATTTATTTTAAAAAAATATCCTTACAATGGCATTTGGGAAAAAAAAGATGTTGTTTATATGATTCCATTGATAGCAATATTGGAAATATGAATTTGAGTCTTTCATTTGTGGTAGTGTCTAAATTTACCAAATAAGGAAAGATTCTCATCATCCAAGTTTCAGTTGGATAGAAACTTGGAATCATGCAAGTTGTATAGTATGATGAATGAGAACTTTCGAGCATTGGAAAATTAAGACTAAGTGCTTGTTCACATGGATGTGTGAGTCAAGAGAAGGACTAAGGGATCAAGTACACTTTCTTGTGAACTTGTCAAAGTCCACCACAAAAGATGGATAAGACTATTCGTCATGATTTACTAAGGTTTAGTAAATATGATTATACTTACAAGCTTAAGTATAATTCTAAAGCATTGAAATTTTTTTCAATGTATGACAAAACGAATAAGAAGAATCAAATTAGGCAGAAGGATAAAAGTTTCTCAAATCTGAAAAGATGGGAGAGTCCTTTAGTATCATGTTTTAAGATCATCTTAATGATTTTGAGACCTTATCACAATTCATACTCTAAGTACATTCTGAGAGTTAAGAAGAGGAGTTATGAATTGTTGAAGTGGTTAAATCAAGAAGATGATTCATACTTCATTCGAAAACAGTTCATAGAGTTATACTCTAAGATTGTAACTTGAGTGACATGTCTTAAAGAAGGTTTAAAACACTTGTGAAATGTAAGAGTAAAAGTTTTCTACTCTTGTACATTTGAAATTGGTAAGTTGTGATGTTTTGGATAAAACAAAGATCAACTAAGGCTAATTGTGTTAAGTGTCTGTCTTGATTAGAATCCACACACTATCTCTTGAATATTTGGCAAGAAAGTCTTATAGGTCAAGGAGACAGTGGGAGTCTAAAAGATCCTGAAAGGGTTTCAAGAAGTAATCAAGAACAAAAACCTGTATTTCATCACTAGCACACAACTAGAGGTTTATAACCAATCGTGTTGACATTTATGTGCCCATTCTAGTTAAATTGGCTATACATTTGAGTTCTACATGTTCTCAATTGTTTGGATAACTACTTGGAAGCAATGGCAGGCCCTTGAGCTGCCAGGTGGCAAGAAGTTAAGATTGCACAAGTTCAATCCATATGAGTTAGGATTTGTCACTAACCTAGTCATTTGGTTATGGTTTTGACAAATTCACATGGATAGGAACGCTTACACCATAAAATCTAAGTGTCATAAGGTTTCTCTTTGATTCATGAAAATGATGGTAAGGAAACTCTTCCACTAAGTAGATTTTAAGTAGATAACAATTGTGATATTTGTAGTTTTCAAAGTCGTTAGTGGAGCGTGCGTGGCTAACCGGCACACTAACATTGACTTATGAGAAATGGAAAAAGGTCTAAACAATTTAGACTATGATTACGGCATCCCTTTTCATAGTTCTGAAATTGTTTAGACACACATGTGAGCTATCTAAGAGAGGTGTATGATATTGATAAAGTCTTATCAAGGCAATCTAGTATCAGAAATCTGAACTTTGGTAAGAAAGACCATAAAGTATTGATTTCTAGAAGTCTAGTTGATTTTTGGGTACATGTCGAAGCTAGTGGGAGCATAAGTCTTATGCTATTAATCATCATGTTAGTGGGAGCATGATAAAGGTTGCAAGTTAGAAATGTTAATTATAGAAAACAAAAGGTCTCAATTGGGAAAAGTTGTTTTGCTATAATTAAGGGAGAGGAAATTATACTTCATCTCAAATCTAAAAGCTTAGATTGAGGTCCTAATCGTATTTAGTCAAGAATATATATATGAATTTCATGTTGGAATGGCTCAACATAAGGAAATTCTATGTATGGGTTCATTATTTGCGTTCTAAAATTCGATTATGATTATGGCATCCCTTTTCATAATCTGAATTATGAGAACTTGGCAAATAGAAATGGAAATATTATAGCAAAAGACTGGTTTAGTCTTTATGTGAGACATCATGAATCGTGTCCCATATGCTTCGGATATAGGATCGATTACATGTGCTATATTCATCCTTTCTAAAATTTTCCAAATGCCTGGGGCATTAAGAAGGGAAAAGGTCTAGAATTGGATATGACTAAAATGATTAAGCAATTGTTGAGGACAATCTAAGGTTTACCAAGGATTGGTTGCTCAAGGACAGTTGGAAGTGTAGTGTTGACTTTGGAAGGACCATATTGACATAGTTTGAAAAGAGGCAACTCTTGTTCGGAAGTGATAGTCAAAATGGAATATGGAAATGGTTCAAAGTTAGAAAGTATTCAATCTGTAAGATTAGGAAACTTAATGCAAGAAGGATGTTTCCAAGGAGTTGATCTCCGTTGGAATACTCTGTAATGATTGTTGCCAAGTCTGGTTGAATTTGTGCATAATCATTACAAGAGGATCAATGCATATAAGTTTAGAATCTAACAGATTTTAGTAAATGGCATGAATTTGGAATTCTTGCATTTGCAGTAAGGGTTTGGGACTGTGAAAAGATGATCATTGGAGTTATGCTCAATTAATCTATTTCACAAAGTAAAGATCATAGACAAACATAGTATGCATACTTTGTGTATGGCTTGACTAGTGTTTAGAAAACATAGTGTACATGCTTGGAGCATGGGACAACTATTGTTTTAAATTCAAGTATAAAGTTGATAAAACCGAAACAATGAATAACGAGTAATCAGTATGGTGATAAATAAAAGTGTTTATTTATATTCATAGGGTTTGATACCATATTTGATTCATTTATTCTTGTGTTTCACTTTGCATGTTTTGACTTCCAGAATAAACTAGGTTGTTCTTCTGGAATGACTAAGTTATTCAAACCATCCACAGTCGGTCATATGTTGGAAGTAGATATGAATTAAGACTGTCATGGGTTGGCTTGTAGAGGTATAAGATGTTGGACAAAGGGCTACAACACTCATGAGTGCTCATAAGTTCTGAGTATTGGATTCAACCCGCGCTCATTGGAATCACTTCATGGATTTTATCACGAGTGATCATGAGACGATAATATCTTATATTGTTCAAACCTAGAGATATGAGCTGTTACTATGAGTTGCTTGTACATTGATTGCACGAAAACGCATTCGGTAACTCGGTGTTATAAAACGTGCCTTTGTGTATGATTCAACAAGTAATAGAACAAGCCATATGAGTCGAAGTTTATCCATTCCTTTTACCTTCGGGATAAAAGCGATATCTGTGGGCCCCTCGATGATTTAATTATGATACATGTGAGTGCTTGGCCAAGCCAGGACTGATTTGATTTGTTCAATCTGTCAGTCATCATGAATCGGAAATCGGGAAATAACAAATGGACAGATAGAATGATTATAATCCATGTCTCAGTCCATATGATATCTAGAATGGAGGAATATATGATCCCTTATCTAATGGACAAGTTCGTTGACAAGATCAGAGTTCGACAACGGCTTTAAGAGTTACGATTTCCAGTTAGGTTTTGAAGTCATACTCAATAATAGTTTTAGACTTATCCAAGTGGGAGACTGTTGGATTAATGTCTAAGTCCATAACTAAAATATTAGATTGAGATTTTAATCAAATTTAGTCAAGAATATATATATATATATATATATATATATATATATATATATATATATATATATATATATATATATATGAATTTCATAAGGAAATTCTATATATGGGTTCATTATTTGCGTTCTAAAATTCGATTATGATTACCGCATCTCTTTTCATAATCTGAATTATGAGAACTTGGCAAATTGAAATGGAAATATTATAGCAAAAGATTGGTTTAGCTTTTATGTGAGACATCATGAATCGTGTTCCATATGCTTCGGATATAGGATCGGTTACATGTGCTATATTCATCCTTTCTAAAATTTTTCAAATGTCTGGGGCATTAAGAAGGGAAAAGGTCTAGAATTAGATATGACTAAATGGATTAAACAATTGTCGAGGACAATCTAAGGGTTACAAAAGATTGGTTGCTCAGGGAAAGTTGGAAGTATAGTGTTAATTGTTGGAAGGACCATATTGAAATATTCTGAAAAGAGGCAACTCTTGTTCAGAAGTGATAGTCAAAAGGGGAATGTGGAAATGATCCCATTGGTGGAAGATGTTCAATAAATATGTGTAAGATTAGGAAACCTAATGCAAGAAGGATGTTTCTAAGGAGTTGATCTCCTTTGGAATGCTCTGTAATGTTTGTTGTCAAGTCTTTGTGACTTTGTGCATAATCATTACAAGAGAATCATTACATATAAGTTTAGAATCTAACAGATTTCGGTAAAATGGCATGAATTTGGAATTCCTGCATTTGCCATAAGAATTTGGGAGTGTGAAATTAGAATCATTGAATGTTTGGTCAATTGGTTTATTTCACAAAGTAAGGATCATAGACAAACATAGAGTGCATACTTGGTGTATGGCAAAGCTATTGTTTAGAAAAAACATAGTGTACATTCTTGGAGCATGGGACAACTAGTGTTTTTAATTCAAGTATAAAGTTGATAAAACCGAAACAATGAATAATGAGTAATCAATATAGTGATAAATAAAAGGTGTTTTATTTATATTCATAGGTTTTGATACCATATTAGATACATTTACTCTTGTGTTTCACTTTGCATGTTTTGACTTCCATAATAACTAGGTTATTCTTCCGGAATGACTAAGTTATTCAAAACCATCCACAGTCGGTCATATGTTTGAAGTAGATATGAATCAAGACTGTCATGGGTTGGCTTGTAGAGGTCCAAGTTGGTGGAAAGAGTTGTGCTACAACGCTCATGAGTGCTCATAAGTTCTGAGTATTGGATTCAACCCGCGCTCATTTGAATCACTTCATGGATTTTATCACGAGTGATCATGAGACGATAATATCTTATATTCTTCAAACCTAGAGATATGAGTTGTTACTATGAGTTGGTTATACATTGATTGCACGAAACCGCATTGGTAACTCGATGTTATAAAACGTGTCTTTGTGTATGATTCAACAAGTAGCAGAACAGGCCATATGAGTCAAAGTTTATCCATTCCTTTTACCTTCGGGATAAAAGCGATATATGTGGTCCCCTCGATGATTTAATGATGATACATCTGAGTGCTTGGCCAAGCCAGGACTGATTTGATTTGTTCAATCAGTCAGTCGTCATAAATTGGAAATCGGGGAACAACAAATGGACAGAGAGAATGATTTATAATCCATGTCTCAGTCCATATGAGATCTAGAATGGAGGAATATATGATCCCTTATATACTGGACAAGTCATTGACAAAGGTCAGAGATCATCCGCAAGGTCAGAGTTCGATAGAAGTTTTTGAGAGCTACGATTGCCAGTCGGTTCTTGAAGTCATACGCAATAATAGTTTTAGACTTATCCAAGTGGGAGACTATTGGATTAATGTCTAAGTCCATAACTATAATTGGTAAGACTTGACCCGACCCGGCATGGTCCATTTGGGTTGCATTTCACCGGCACAATTTATATGGATAGTATTTTGAGAATAGTATATTTATGATTTATATTAATATATTATAAGTTCTAATATATATTAATATAATCATATTATTTAATTAGTATTGATCAAGAATTAATTTATAATTAATTAAGTGATCAAAATGAAGTAATTAAATATGGACTCTTAGATATATATGTGTAGTGGGCCAAGTTCATTTAGGTTGGGCTAAGTCTTCATGGATAGTCCATGGAGCTTTAACCCATGGATCCTAGGAAATGAAAGGTCATGGGTATTAGGGTTTAACCCTAATCCTCCACACTATATAAAGATGTCCTTGGTTGGTGAAATGGGCACTAGTGTGGGTACACTAAGATGGCTAGCCAATTTCACTAGAGAGAACCAAGTATCCATATTCTCTAAAGTCTTCCAAGGTGTTTTGGTGATTTGTGATTCCATTTGAGGCTTCCACACTATTGGGGCTAAGCTCTTAAAGCTTGAAGACATCAAGCTACACCAAAAGGTATGTCATCTAACTAGTCTTTGTAGTATAGTTACCTCATAGTATGCTAGTTAGGATTAAAGCCTTGGAAAGTTCTTATTTACATGTATAATAGAGAAAACATAGATCCAAGGTTTATAGGGTTGCATGTACACCATAGGAGTGTTAGAATGCTCAAAACCCAACAAGGAAATGGTATAAGGTTTTCAAAAGAAAAATATTTTTGAAAAGAATTTTGAAAAAGAAACTTAAAAAGAGGAAAGAGTTTTGAAAAAGTGAAAAGGGTGTGGTGCATGCGATCAATCGAGCTCAGTAAGTACTCCCAAATTACCCATACACGTTTATGATTATCAGTTTCAATTTCAGTAGAACAGCATGCTAGAATAGGACTAAGGATCTAGGAGGATGCCTTATGTGCCTGTTATATATGTGTTTCAGTTTTATGAGAATTGCATGCTAGTATTGAGTAGACAGCAGTAGGATAGCCTGTTTAGGTGATGCCTGATAGTATGAGCTTAGCATTGTATGCTAGTATAGTTTCTTGTTACGAGAATAGAGTTGCTTGATTTGTTCCTGTGTCTGAATGCTGCTTGCTTTGTGCTTTGTGGGACTCCGGGTGATCGGAGTTAGCCTTTAGGTGAATACGTCACATCACATGTAATCAGGGTTGGAAAATCTCAGAGTGCTGGATTTGGCCCTACTGCACAACTCTTGTTTGAGTCCAACCGTTGTAGGAATGAGTCTTTTACTCGAAGGATTATCTGAGCCTAGTCACATGTGGTGGTATTCAGGTGATGACTAATTGGCATTTCAAGGAGGCCTTCAGCAGTTGAGGACTGGTTTTTGGTTGAGTCAGAGATTTCCCTAGGGAAAGCCTAGGATGAGAGTAGTAGGGATCAGTAGCAGTAGCAGTGACTTGGTGGAGTCGAGGCAGTTCTTGAGGAAAGTACAGATACATGTGGAAGGTAGTAGGGGCCCATACTACTGGAAGCAGAGGATCTGTACTTGAATCGAGGAAGGCCAAGACGAAACCAGGGAATGGTGGGAGTATGTGTGAGATCCCTCAGTAGCAATGAGTACTCTGACAGTTATTGTGATATGTTTTCAACATGGTGACGTTGCGCGAAATATCAGTTGGCAGTTCAGGTGCCGGGGAGGGATCTGGCTCAGGCTCTAGGGTCGGACAGTTTGATGATCAGATGAGAGATGTCATTTCCACAAAGATTGTGCACAACATCATTGATCAGACTCCTGTGATATTTGGTTCAGTTAGGGAGGCCATCATGGAGCTTTTGGACAGTCGTCTTGAGGCCTTTAGGGTCGGGATAGTTTTAGGGCAGTTTGGGGCTTGTCTAGAGCCCGATTCTTATGGATCTCAGGGATCCATCAGGGAGGGTGATCCTATTTGTAGCTCTTGCCATCAGGGGTCGGGAGTGAGTGGGGCACCCTATCCCTAGGGGAGTCCCCTATATGATTTGGTCGTTGCGGAGGTTTCACGAGTCGTTCGCAAGGAGCTACCCGACATCGTCAAAAGGGTCACTGATAGGTTGACCGAGAAGCTTCAGGATCAGACATCGGTTGTTCAGATGATGGATGGGGACGACAGGGTAGCGCATGAGCGAGAGATTGACCGGGGGTCAGAAAGGAAGAGGAAACCAGATGAGGTTCAGTGGCCCATAGTTTCGGGCAAAAGAACCAAAGGGTCGAGTTCGAGATTGAGATACTTCCAGGGCTGCATCCGATGCGGTAAGTGTGGCAGGACGCACGGGGGTACGTGTAGGAGTAGTAGAGGTGGCGATCCTGGCTGTTTCAAGTGCGGCCAGACTGGTTATTTTAGCAGAGATTCTACTACTACCATTGCTCAGGAGCTCGATCCGATATGTTTCCGTTGTAGTCAGAGGGGCCACAAGAAGGCCCACTATCCGAGTTTGTATACAGCAGGGCAGGTGCCAGCTCCTGCCCTTGGCACTTCGAGAACCGCCAGCAGACATCAGGGTCGGGCAAGGGCGCCCACGGCTCGGAGCAGAGTATTCTGGTTGATTTCAAGAAGGATTCGAGCAGCACTAGATGTTGGGGGTACGTATCTTTAACCTTCCTGTCAAATATGATTTATGATGTGGTTGTTATGTTAGTGCACCAATTTAGTAAGTATTTATATTGGAATATTATATTACCTATTTGGGATTGAGTGATATGCCATATGCGTACCTTGGAATCTAGAATGATAGTTGAGGACGTTCCCCGTAAGCAGGTCGCTTCGGATTCAATAATTGTAGCAAAGTGTGAGTGAGACTCAATGGTGTCCCACTATTTTTGGGAAGGTGTTAGTTGTGTATAGATCAGTTATATTTTCAGCAGTGGTAAGTTTGAGTTCCCAGTGGAGTAACCAGAGGACAATAGGATAGTAGTTCGAAGATGCCCCCCCCCCTTAAGCGTAGGTCATCAGGATGCAGTCACTGAAGCAGGAACAATCGGGGATTTAAGGGTGCTTGATTCGTCGACAATATTGGTAGGCCTGATGAAGGGTTAGTTGAAGCGCCAACAAAGATAAACGTGGGTTGTCAGCAGATCGACCCCTTTAGATGGTAGGAAGGATGGGGAATCCTTTTCAAGTTGTGAGTTGTAAGATTTAGTCGGACAAAAGTGGGGGAGAACCCTTCATGGATTCATGGTCAGTAGTATGCTAAACTTCGAAAGGGTTGGTAATCTTGTGTGGGAAGGAAAAGCAGCCCGAAGAGTCTAGTGGGTTCAGGAGTTAGGAGTTTGGAAAACTTCCCAATGTCGGTTTCATGTATTAGGGATTGGTAGACGATTGGTTTGGAAAATCAAGCTGAAGAATTTCTCGTCGGAAAGCAAGTGTAGCAAAGATGTAAGACTACAAGATAGCTGTAGCATTTGGTGACAGAGGGCTGGTTTTGGAAATCAGGTTGGGAGAAATCGCTAGCAGGACTCAGGGGAGTCAGGGTGCCATCGGAATAGTAGTTAGTGATAGATTCAACAGGGAGAGTGTTGTAAGTCTGCGGGTGTAGCCGTAGCATTCACTAGCAGCCAGATAGTATTAGAGTGTTGTAAGTCTGTGGGTGTAGCCGTAGCATTCACTAGCAGCCAGATAGTATTAGAGTGTTGTAAGTCTGCGGGTGTAGCCGTAACATCCACCAGGTTGGTAGATAGCATGAGCACGTTGTTAGGACGTGGAAGGAACATTAGCTCCCAAATCAGGTGTAGCAGTAAGGATGTGGAAATCCACGAATTGGATTTCGGGATTATCTGGTTGGATTAGACCTAGTTGAGCCAGAGATAAGACTATAGGCATGTCACTGCAGTTCTGAGATCGGGGAAGCAATGTATTGCTTCAGGCTACTTGTTATATAAGGCTACAATTGGTCAGGTAGCAATCACGTTTAGCCACGATTTGGTAACATCAGGTTTCGACGCTCGGACCCGATCGACTGGATCAGGAGGATGTTAGAACCTCAGTAACATGATAACTAGTGGTAACCAGTTCCAGAGAAGGATTTTGTTCGGAAATCGTGTGAGACGACAAAAATAGGGAGTCCTTTGGCTCCGCAGCTGGGTTGGAACCCAATATTTCAGATGACTGTCGAGGGAATTGAGACCAGGAGGGTCTCGAGAGATATAGGAAAGTAGCCATGTAGCAGCATGCTGTTTCAGGCAGTCAGTGTTCAGGCAGTTCAGTGTTCAGGCAGTTCAGTGTTCAGACAGTTCAGTGTTTCAGGCAGTTCAATGTTTCAGGCAGTTCAGTGTTCAGGCAGTTCAGTATTCAGGCAGTTCAGTGTTTCAGGCAGTTCAGTGTCCAGGCTGTTCAGCGTTTCAAGCAGTTAGTATTCCAGGCAGTTCATTGTTTCGGGCAGTTAGTGTTTCAGGCAGTCAGTGATCAGGCAATTCAGTGTTTTCAGAAAGTCTTGGGTCTCTGGCGGTGATGGTATTTTGGACTTTTATGGATAGCTTGTGGAGTGGAAAGCCACTCATAGCACTATTATCTTATTTATGGCCAAGTATAAGTGAGTCACGGGGATAAGTGGATCTGTGGATTCTATTGTTCTAGCGAGAACCTGGGGCAGTTAGCATGGAAGGAATGGATTCAAGAAGAGGGCAGAATGAGTTCCAACCGTGCGAGTTGCTCGGGTTATCGTCATATATGGATAAAGGGAGGATAGTTTGGCACTGGGAGAGGAACCAGTGAATTTTGTAGTATGTAACTTTCGCAAGTCTCGAAAGTGTGTTCTTGCCAGGAAGGGGACAGTATCACCGGGTGATACTTGGTTTTTATGTGTTGACATTGAGGTCAGTGGTTGGCCGGAGGGATATTCATCAGGCAAGGGTGACGCGAACGGATTGCAGGACAATTGGCCATAGCGGACTTCGAGGACGAAGTCTAGTTTAAGTGGGGGAGAGTTGTAACACCCAGAATCTAGAAGACCAGGAAAGGAAAGAAAAGCCATAAGTTAAAGGATTCAACTCGTCAAGTCCGAGGAGGAACTCGACGAGTCGGAGCGTGACCCGTGTCGCGGATTCAGTGACCGACTCGGTGAGTCTGCTCTGGGTTGGGGAACCCTAATTTTCAGACTTCGTACCCTATTTAAGCATCATTTCAGGCCTCCACCCCAGCCTCCATCACTCGCTTTACCTACTCTCGAAACCCTAAGCCTCCATTGTAGTGCTCTCAAGCTTTCTTTGCCATTTTTAGGTGCTTTGAAGCTAGAATGAAGAAATGAACCTTTGGTGATTCAAGAATTGGCAGTAGATTCTGAGTTGGTGTGATATTTCAGATCATTTGAAGGTATGAAGCTCATACCTTGGCTGTTATTCATTTAGATCCCCTTTTCTAGTTAGATTTTATCATTTTGGGGCCATTTCCAAGGTCAATTCGTGTATTGTGCCTTGGTGAGCAAATAGAACTTCATATCTAGGTTTGTCTTGGCCTAGAAACCCATAAAGTATCAGTCTTTGGTGTATTGGTGAAGCATGTTTGTCTTAAACCCTCGCCCTAGAGTGTTTCAAGCCTATAACTCCTTGGTTTCACGTAAAGTTTGCAACTTTACGTGAAGGGTGGGCCTTAGAAGTGTAGATCTACAGTTTGGAGCACTTGCATGGCTCGAAAAGTCACTGTATGGGTTAAGAACTAAAGCGACTCGGCTAGTTACATGGGTGGACTCAGCGAGTTGTATGAAGATGGGCAGGAACTCGGCGAGTCTGTTGAAGATTGCCTTGGACTCGACGAGTCTGTTCTTGGACTCGGCGAGTATGGTCGCAGAAACCCCAATCTTCTCTGGTTAAGATGCGGATCAGTGAGTTAAGTGGTGAGTCGGTGGGTTTAGCCAGGATAGGACTCGGAGATCGTTGATCTCGACGAGTCTTGGGGTGACTCGGCGAGTTGAGTGGTATTTTGAAGGATTATGAGTTTAAGAACTCGGCGAGTTTACGGGTTGACTCGGCGAGTAGAGTCGACTGGAAGGTTGACTTTGACCAGGACTTTGACTTTGACCAGAGTTGAATTAGTTTGACTTATAGAGTTCAGCTTAGGCTAAGTGTTGTTATTGGTATTGGTAGCTCAGGGAGCTAGAGGAGCAGCATTTTGAAGAGTCGTCGGATAGCAGCCAGAGGGTTATCCGCCAAGTTTAGCAGTTCAGGTGAGTTTCCTTCCAGTAGGAACGGGTCTACGGCCACAATGCCGACCCGTCTAGTTAGCAGTAGATCCAGACTCCGGTCCGATGCAGTAGTTAGAGTGCTTGATGTCTTTGTGATTCAGGCATGTTTTGTGTTATGTGTTTCGGACTCCGATCCGATGCAGTATGCAGTATATGTGTTCATGCTACTTGATATGTTTATGTTATGTTATGTTCAGTTAGTCCGGACTTCGGACCGATGCAGTTAGCCGGACTTCGGTCCGATGCAGGGGGCAAGGCCCCAGTTAATCCGGACTTTCGGACCGATGTAGTTAGCCGGACTTCACTCCGATGCAGGGGGAAAGGCCCCAGTTAGTCCGGACTTTGGTCCGTTGCAGTTAGTCGGACTTCGGTCCGATGCAGGGGTCAAGGGCCCAGTTAGTCCGGATTTCGGTCCGATGCAGTGGGCAATGCCCAATATGTGTTTATATGTTATTGTATGGTATGTGGTAGTTTGGGGGAGCTCATTAAGCTTTGTGCTTACAATTTTCAGTTTTGGTTTCAGGTACTTCCGCAAGCAAGGGGAAGAGCTCGGATTGATGGCATGCACACACCACAGTTGCAGTTTATTCCTGGGAGTTTTATTTAGATATTCTGATATGATGTTAACTGCAGTTGTGAATTGATACATTTACAATTGCATTTTGAGACATACGATTCATGGTTTTATTATCTAATAGTTGATGTGCGATTTTTAGTAATATTAAAACAAAAAAAAATTTAGTCATGATTTTTCGGTCGTTACAAACACCCATAAAAATCAAGTCAATTTAATACTTTTTCAACCATTCAAACCATTAAGTTATTACAAAGTGTTTTCAAAATAGTTTAGACATCTGAGTATCCCAGAATGTGGGGAGGTGCACGATCACGCCTTCGCCTTCCCGAGATCATTTGAAGTACCTGAAACAAAATCCAAAACTGTAAGCCCGAAGCTTAGTGAGTTCCCCCAAAATACCCGCAAAACAAGTAACACATATATAATAATGACATACTATCGGCCCAATCAACCATTGGGTTGGAATGCCCCTGGCCCTCAATCACTGGGTTGGAATGCTAACATAGTATGGGTCTAGTCATCCTCGGGATGGTATACCATCGACCCACAACCATCGGGTTGGAATGCCCACATAATACGAGTCAAATCATCCTTAGGATGGAATAGTCACGGCCCACAACCATCAGGTTGGAATGCCCCAGTCTGTTGGCTCTCGTACAAAGTAGATAAGCCTCAACCACCAATTAAACATGTGCAGATATATCAGATAATCACATAATAGTCTATAGACAGACAAACGGATCTAATAGATCATAAAAGCATAATAACATCCTGTCTACCAGGATACCGATCTAACAGATCATAATAGCATAATATCATCCTATCTACCAGGATATTGATCTAAAAGATCATAACAGCATAATAACATTCTATCTACCAGGATACTGATCTAACAGATCATACGATACTCAAGCCTATAACCTATCAAGATAACAATCCAAAAGGGTCGGCCTTGGTGCCTTAGACCCTTGAGTATAGTGAGGAAAACTCACCTCACAAGTAACTTGAGACGATAATGGAAACGCTCCAAATACAGCTCCGCACTCAACCACCTACATCCACCAGTGATCCACTTCCATAAATTTCCAATTTACTAAAATACCCCCAGAAGTCAAACTGGTCGACCCTTGGTCAAAGTCAAAGTTAATGGTCAAGGTTAATAGTCCATGTTGACCTAACTCATCGAATGTAGCTCACTGACTCGTCGAGTTCTTCCAGAACTCGAGAAATCGTGAAAACCCTAGTTGACTTGCCGAGTTTCTAGACAACTCGTCGAGTCCATGCAGTGTCCAAATGTTGGAAAAACTCTAACTAACTTGTCAAGTCATCTTACTGACTCGTCGAGTTCATGCACAAACCAAAAACGACCAATCTTCATTTGACTTGTCGAGTTTATCATGCAACTCGTCGAGTCCCTTCAGTCCATTTCTTATTTAGACGTTTTTAAGCTACCCCAAAGCTCCAAATTGTAGATCTAGCTTCCTAAGGTGAATTTATCATTTAAAGTTACAAACTTTATGTGCATGCAAGGTCTTAAAGGCCAAACCCAAGCTAAAGAAGAAGTTTTAGGTAAGGAGAAGGCCATAACTTGCTAAGGACTAGAACTTTATGACTATAAGGGGCTAGAGGAGTCCAGATGTGAAGTTACAACTTCAGATCATGCCCAAAACCAGAAATAACTCAACAACAAACTAGAAATAGCCTTAAACCTTTGCTTGAAGAGATCTAGTTAGAGAGAAGTCAAGGTAACGACTTGTTGCATTCAAGATGATGCTAAGATGAAGTAGAAATCAGATCTACAAGTGTCTCCTTGCTCAAAGCTACTTAGACTTCAAGCTCTCTTCATAAAATCCACCTTCCAAGCTTCTTAACACACCAAAAATGGAGAGTCGACGCGATAAGGGTTTTCTGAGCTCAAGGGGGACAGTAAGGGAGGCAGAGGTAGGCTAATGACCCTTTAAATAGGGTGTAAAACCCTCGAAATTAGGGTTTCATTTTCTAGCTCCTACTCGTCGAGTTTGGGTCCTCCAACTCGTCGAGGAGACCTCCTAAATCACGCGGCCTGATCCGCTTCTACACGACGAGTTGGGGCATCCAACTCGTCGAGTAGGTCTAAGAATGTGAATATAAGCTTTAATTTTTATACCTAGGACTCGGGGTGTTACATATCTTTAAAGGAAAAGGGTCAATTTTGTTCGAAGCGAAAAGTGGCGAGCAAAAACTAATGAAGGATATTTATTGTATCTCATCACTTTGTAGTAATGTTATTAGCCTCGGGCAATCTACAATATCTGGTTCTGATATTCGGATGCGAGGTGATTTCCTTACCATGCTGGATGGAGACAGAATAATTCTTATAAAAGTCCCGATAAGTGAAAACCGACTTTACAAAATACAGCTAAAAGTAGGTAAACCACATTGCTTGCAAGCCAAATGCAATGAAGAAGTTTGGGTATGACACACACGACTTGGCCACATTAATTTTGAAGCAATAAACTTGATGCACAAGCTAGCTAAATGGGTACCGACAATCCAATATCAAGACCAACTTTGTGAATCTTTCATGGTTGGGAAACAAATGAAGCAATATAAAGCTACAAATATTCTCGTTTGCAAAGAAAGCTAAGTATAGAGCTACAAATATTCTCAAGATGGCGCATGGAGATATTTGTGGATTGGTTGATCCCCCCACACAAGCGGGTAATATTTATATTTTAGTTCTTATTGATGATTATTCTAGATACATATGGTATTTTCTTTTTCTAAAACCCCGATCTAGGTATCAATCCAAATCACTAGATTGGTGCGGAATCCCAATCAAGTTAATGACACAAATCGTAAATATGAAATAAGAACACAATGTTGAATCTTCAATGCACACTATATTAATCGATAGTCTAGCACATAAGACTCTCTATGTCTCTCGGTTCTCTTTGTCTCTCTCGAATCTTGAAATCAACAACTAGAATGACTAACTCTAAACCCTACTGAATCAATACAATATATATATATATATATATATATATATATATATATATATATATATATATATATATATATATACCTAGACCTAATTATAAAGGCCCAGCCCAAAGCCCAACTGAAATCACTTAATGATTTCGGTCCAAACACGAGCAAATTCTTGGTGTTTTCGGTCTTAGACCGAGAACTCTAAAAGCTATGTAAAGTAAAGTATAAAGCCCAAATCATGTCCCAACAATCTCCCCCATGGTTTATAGCTTTATTTTCTTTTCAATCTTCTCTTTGTTCTTGACTTTCAACTTTTATCTTCGATTTCCTCACGACTTCAAGATGAACATATGAATTTCTAAATGAATGACTTCTTCTTGAATAGTTGGACATCCTGTAAATTTTGACTTTGAACGCACATTGGGTATAGAGGCTTCTTGTACAGGTTCTTGAAAATCAATACTTTCTGCTTTGAAATACTTTAGAGATAATTATAAAGAGACCAATTCTTTAGGACCACTTCATCAAGTTCATACATAGCAACAAATTGATTGAGGAGGCTTCAATGCAATTCGTCACATAACTTCAAATACAGCTTCACCTTGCTTCTGGGGTTGAAAGGTTGTGTGTTGAAGAATAATCTTCACTTCTTGTTCCTTCTAATGAATATTCTTCATCGATCACAGATGCTTCATGTAACGACGTAAAATTCAAAACAATTTTTTTTCTCACTTTTAATAATGCAATTTCATTCATAAAATATTCCAATTCTCAATGTTTCACATAACAATTCCATAAAATCACATCCCAAGATCAAACATATGAAACTCTGATAGTGTGTACTGGTCATGTCGGCGCCTTCCCGCGATCCTCACTGGTACCTGAAACATATCACACAAACACTAGCACAAGGCTTAGTGAGTTCCCCAAAATGCCACATACAACACATTCGCCACTCGAGGCTATAGTACAACCCTCCGGTCGATGTGTCTCAGCGGGACCCTCCAGTCTCGTAGCTCGTTGGACCCTCTGGTCCGGTCATAGCTCGTTGGGCCCTTCGGCCCGGTCAGTATCGTTGGACCCTTCGGTCCGGTCTATATCGTTGGACTCTCCGGTCCGGTGTATACAATCATATAGCATACATATATCAAATTGCACATAATCACATACATACACATAGCACACAAGACCCTCCGGTCTACACAAATATACCACCCTAGGTAACGTATAGTGAGAAGACTCACCTCGGGTATCTCGGATAATCTCGCTCTCGAACACACTGATCTAGCCCCCGCCTAAACACATACAAGATTCTGAAATAAATAAAGGCTCTCAAAAGCTAGCTAAGATCCACTCTACAATTCCACAGAAGGGTAAAAGACCATTTTACCCCTCCCTGACCCTAAAAGTCCAAAGTTGACCAAAACTCTAAAAGTCAACGGAAGTCAACAGAAGGCAATACGCGACGTGTACCCTTCTCTGTACGCGGGGCGTACGCCGGCGAGTCACAACGGGGTATCAACCCCTTACGCTGCGCGTACTGAGAGTTACGCGCAGCGTAGGTCTCAGTTCAGCCTTTCCTTCGTTTTTGGTCTTAAACGGTTAAGACACTCCTTCCACTTCCAGATCTGACTCTCTTATAACATTTTATTCCATAAAGTCGGAACCTTTAAGCCTTTGCATGGCTGTAAAGGTCCCTACACCCTCAAACCTCTTTCCTTTTTCCCTCCAAAGGTCTAGATCTCATGCATGGCTCCATATTTACGTCCAAGATTGCATTTTTATGAACATACAACATTTATAGACCAGAAATATGATAGATCTAGGCCAATGGAGACTATTTGCTCATAAAGTCTCCATCTTGGGACCAAAAACCCTAGAAATTGGTCCAAGAAGCACACAACACAAATAACAAGGCAAGGTTTGAGCTTTTTACCTCAAGAAGAACCTCCAACCTCTGAAAAGCTCGTATCTACTCTTTCCCACAAGCTTCTAGCCTCCAAAATGACCTCTTCTTTCCTTCCACCACCTTGAAATGACACTTAGAAGCTTAGAACACCAACAGAGTTGCTAAAAACGAAAGGGGACTCTTTATTAGGGTTTTTCTCTATGGAATGGAGGTTGAGGTCGCAGCCATAGCATTCCTTTTATAGTGCTCAAGCCCCAATTTAGGGCTTACATCTAGACACATTATGCCCAGCGTAACCTGGGTACGCCCAACGTAACCTGGCGAGGCCGTGTCCAAAATAAGGATAAGGGCTAAATAGCTTGGGAAAAGGATAAGGGCTAAATAGCTTTACCTGAATTTCAGGATGTTACACTTCACCATGAATAAAAGTCCTTGTGGATCGCAGATTCATAAAGACCCTTCTCACCACAGTTGTTCAAGGACACAACCTTGGCTTAGATGAAGACTACTCACAGTATCTGTGTGAACATGGAGGAACGCACTATTATTTGTTGAGTATCGGAGAGCTACTCTTGGCTATTTTTAATGTTATCCCCGTCATATCCTCGATCAAAGATCTCAATACAATTTTTCAAGTCAACAAGTTAACTTGGCCCTTTGTAAGATGTTCAATGGTTTCTGAATCCCAGATGAGTGTACTATTCTAGTGCCAGTGAGAGTTAATTGGGAATAACTCACAAAACCATCCCGTGACAAAAGTATCCGATGACATATTTCTACAGTTTAGCATGACACGAGGTCAAGGCCCTTTGGCGCGACATTCAGCGATAATCGTGCCTTGCGAGGTGCATCACCCTAGTGCTAATAACCGTTAATTCCTTACCTACGGAGAATGTATCCGAGAATACATTTGAGTCTCTGCAGTTTTGCATGACAAAAAGAATGTCAAGACCCTGAGCGTGATGTTCAGCGATATCCACTTCCCGGTTGGGTGAACCATGATGGGTTTTTAGCATTTTAACACTTCTATGGTGTACATGCAACCCTATAAACCTTGGATCTATGTTTTCTCTATTATACATGCAAATATTCAATATTCTAAGGTTTCATCCGAACTAGCATAATATGAAGCAACTATACTACAAAAGCCTAGTTAGATGACATACCTTTTGATGTAGCTTGAAGTCTTGAACTTTAAGAGCTTAGCCCCAAAAGTGTGGAAGCCTCAAGTGGAATCACAAATCACCAAAAACACCTTGGAAAACTTGAAAGAATAGAATACACACTAGAAATCAGCCCACTCTTGTATCCTCACACACTAGTGTCATTTCATGTGCCAAAGACCTCTTTATATAGTATGGAGGATTAGGGTTACATTCATGTAAACCCTAATACCCATGACCTTTCATTTCTATAGGATCCATGGGTCAAAAAACTCCATGGTCTATGCATGCAAGCTTAGCCCAACCTAAATGAACTTGGCCCATGTTATATATATATATATATATATATATATATATATATATATATATATATATATATATATATATATATAAGAGTCCATATTTAATTAGTTCCTTTTGATCACTAAATTAATTCTAAATTAACTCTTGATCAATACTAATTAAATATTATGATTCCATATTAATATATTAGAACTTATAATATATTAATATAAATCATAAACATACTATTCTCAAAAGACTATTCATATAAATTGTTCTGGTGAAGTGCAACTCTCGGGTCGAATACATACCAATAATAGTTATGGGATCATACATCTAATTCAACAGTCTCCCTTAGTTTTGGAACGAAGTATGACTCATCTTCTTGATTTAACCACTTCAATAATTCATGATTCCTCTTCTTAGCCATAGGAATGCACTAAGATGTTCTTAGAGGACCAATTGTGATATGGTTTCTTAATCATTAAGATGATAACAAAACATGATACTAAAGTACTCTCCCATCTTTTTAGATTTGAGAAACTTTTATCTTTCTGCCAAATTTGCTTCTTAACATTCGTTCTGCCATACATCGAAACTTTTCCAATGCTTTAGAATTATACTTAAACTTGTAAGTATAACCATATTTACTAAACTTTAGTAAATCATGACGAATAGTCTTATCAATCTTTTGTGGTGGACTTAACCAGTGCACAAGAATGTGTACTCGATCCCTTAGTCCTTCACTTGACTCGCATATACATGTGAACAAGGAATTAGTCTTAATTTTCCAAAGATGAAAATTCTCACTCATCATACGCCTTGCATGATTCCAAGTTTCTGTCCAATTGAAACTTGGGTGATGAGAATCTTTCCTTATTTGGTAAATTTAGACACTACAACAAAAGAAAGAATCAAATTCATATTTCCAATATTGCTAGAAACATACAAACATCAATTTTTCTTAAATGTCATTGCAAGGAGATATAAAATAAAGCAAAAAAAAATTTAATTATTTATAAATGCGGAAAAAACTTTTTCCTTACAATGCAACTTTAAATGAAAACTATGTTATTACATATTTTCTAGCAATCTATCATAACTCCTAAGTAGTAGCTCAAGAATCCGATCTTCGAACCATGCGATTGAAATCCATCTTCGCAATCAGATTCAGCATACTCCTACTTTAAGTTTCCTTCCCTTTGCTTGATCCTGCCAAACATCAAAATGTAACCGAGTCACATTTTGAATTAAGAATCATCAATTGGGAACTTAACAGAGCTAGATAGTAGACATACCTGAAGCAGAGTCAGACTTTTTGATTCTTCCTTCTCTCATATCTTTCAGGTAGCCAGGGCAGCTTCGCAACCAATTCCCCTTCCTTTGGAAATAGAACCATATGAACCCTATGGGAATGGTACACTGGACTATCTTAGACTTGCCTTTCTCTTTACCATTTGTTCAACCGAGTTGACTACGGTCGATCCCTTTCCATTGGGAAGAGAAAGCTTTTCTGGATTTCCAATGTTACCATTGTCAATGTCCATGGAAGTTTGGGAAGTCGATCTTCCGATCAAATTTGCTTTTCATGTGCTCCAAATCATTGCTGATTCAGCAACATCAAGCAAATAGGTAAGATCATTAAGGTTCATGTCATAGTTTGTTACATAGTAGTCCCAAAGGAACTCAATATGTGACTTAGAAAGTGATTGAAGAACCTAGTCAACAACCAAGTTCCTCAATAATTTGACACCCAACTCTCCAGGCTTGTCAATATGTGACTCTATCTCCAAGATGTGAGCACACATAGACCTTGCTTGCCAATAGGGCTTGAGTGACCTTGAACTTTTGGGTTAGAAGAATAATTGGAGGAGGTGGAGGAAGAGAAGTATGATTTCTATTATCCAACCACGGAACATCATCTTCATTAGGAAAGCTTGTTCCAAGAGATTTGGGAAGATCATAATTGTCTGAACCAGACATATACAATGGGAGAAGTTCAAGTCAGTTGATTTAACTCCTTAATATAACACCAAATATGAAATATTAAGGCTAGGACCCAACACAATATTTTATAACTTGGAAGAGGATGATGTAATCCAAGCTATAAAATATTTGAAGGTAGGCGAATGACGATTAACCAATTCCCACCATGAAAAAAATAATAATTTATTAGGTCTTAATTGGATTTGAAACACCTAGATCTTTTGAGATTCATTGAACTTTTCAATGGCATGTTACAATCTCGATTGTGTCCTCTGAAGTTTTGTGACTGGGATGCCGAGGATCACAAAACAAGGTGTGAATAACCATGCAAATATACTTGGTACCCTTAATATTTACCAGTTAATCGATGTGTCGGTTAACCACACGCGCTCCACCGATCCTATGATAAACATTAAGTTACCCTTTGCCTACCTTGTTAAATCTAAGCTAGTGTGCCGGTTAACCACACGCACTCCACTACCGACTTAAGCAAAGTGAAAAGTGTAATTTCATGGGTTAGCACCAAATTCACATTTTCCTAAAGTAACTGAGATTGGGAATTATAAAAGGTTTAGTTACTTTCTTATACTTATAATGAAGGGAGAATTAGAGTATTGTCCTACCCGTTCGGCTAACGACGCTCCATTAGTTAAGGTAGCGGTGGGTGAGAGTGGACACCCATTAAACTACCATTTTATAGGCAGTAACCTTATACCCCCTTATAGATCGGCTTTGTGAATGAGGCCTACTAACGGTAAGACTGTCTTTGTTCTTATATATATATATATATATATATATATATATATATATATATATATATATATATATATATATATATATATATAAACTTATAATACTATAAAGTATGAGGGTTGAATTTTAACTTTTAAAATTCTAAGGGTTTAACTTGGAATTAAAGTATTCATGAGGGGAAACTTTACAAATTCTAAAACTTGAGGGAAAGCTTTGAACTATTCAAAAAAACTTTTGGATTTTCATTACTTATGAGTTTATTTAAGGTTTTAAAAAACTTTAATGAAGAGACTCTTGAACATCCATAACTTGAGGACAAGTTATGGAGTTCATAAGACAAAAAGACTCTTCAATTGTGTAACCTATGAATTTTAATGGATCTTTAAAAGAAATGACTTTTGGTAATCCATAACTTGAGGACAAATTATGAACTCCATTAAAATGCATTTAGATCAAGAATTAACTAACAACCAATTTGCAAATAATTCCTATGATCTACCAAAACTTATAATTATATGAATAATCATATCAACAATTTCAAGAATTACAGAAACACACATAAAACATGAAATTTTGATAACAACCTTGAAATTGGTTTACCATAATCATTACCATATCAAAAACAAGTTTTATAAGTCCAAAACAGTTTCAGGTAATGATTCTAGACCAATTCCAGCCTTAAAACTCGAAGATATGCTGTCAGGGGGTCCAACTCGTCGAGTGTATGAACCAACTTGACGAGTTGGATGAATTTAGGCATGGACTCGGCGAGTCAGTTGTCCAGACAGCATACAAACTTCGATTTTCAGCAATTTGCATCAAGTATAAATGAAAACAAGCCTAGGCTCTCATACCACTGATGGGTTTTAAGCATTCTAACACTCCTATGGTGTACATGCAACCCTATAAACCTTGGATCTATGTTTTCTCTATTATACATGCAAATATTCAACATTCCAAGGTTTCATCCTAACTAGCATAATATGAAGCAACTATACTACAAAAGCCTAGTTAGATGACATACTTTTTGATGTAGCTTGAATTCTTGAACTTTAAGAGCTTAGCCCTAATAGTGTGGAAGCCTCAAGTGGAATCACGAATCACCAAAAACACCTTGGAAAACTTAAGAGAATAGAATGCACACTAGAAATCGGCCCACTCTTGTATCCTCACACACTAGTGCCATTTGTTGTGCCAAAGACCTCTTTATATAGTATGGAGGATTAGGGTTACATTCATGTAAACCCTAATACTCATGACCTTTCATTTCCATAGGATCCATGGGTTAAAAAACTCCATAGACTATCAATGCAAGCTTAGCCCAACCCAAATGAACTTGGCCCATGCTATATATATATATATATATATATATATATATATATATATATATATATATATATATATATATATATATATATATATATAAGAGTCCATATTTAATTAGTTCCTTTTGATCACTAAATTAATTCTAAATTAATTCTTGATCAATACTAATTAAATAATATGATTCCATATTAATATATTAGAACTTATAATATATTAATATAAATCATAAAAATACTATTCTCAAAAGACTATACATATAAATTGTTTTGGTGAAGTGCAACCCAAATGGAACATGCTACTCTCAGGTCGAATACATACCAATAATAGTTATGGGCTTAGACGTCTAATCCAACAAAGAAATAAAAACAGAAATAAACATATTTTTGGAATTTTTGAATTTTATGATTTTTGTTTGATTTTAATTTTCCTCCTAAATTTGTGCATAGAGGAGAAAGAAAGAAAAAGATATGAACAAATTTAAATAAAACAAAAACAAAATACAAAATGTACAAAAATTTATGTCAGTCTTCAAAACGAATCATTTTAAGAAAACTCACAAGCACAGGCTTGGTTTTAGAAAAAAATAGGTTTTTGGATGATTGAAAATCAGCATTATTATCACAGAGAATAAAAGAGTCAGAAAATTCAAACCGTAATTCAGGAATTCATGTAATCCCCATTTGTGATCTTTCCTTTTCCTTTCCCGCAAAGGACACATGCTCTCCATTAAAATTCTAAATTTCATGCAGATGATAGATGTTTCCTATCATGTTCCTGGAACAGCCACTATCAACATTACGAAGTCTGGTGATATTCCTTCATAGCTGCTTCGGAACAGAGTGTGGGATTAATTGGTTTTGGGAACCCAGTCCATTTTGAAACTGGGTTGACATTTTCCATCTACACGTGATACACATTCCTAAGTCATATCCTTTTTATCAAACACAAAAAATGAAGAGATGTTAGAATTTTTAGGTGATTTGGGAGTGGGAACTTTTGGTACCCATTTGTAGTCAAGTTTAACCATATTCTTGTTTAATCAGATGGATGCTTCAACACTTGTTTTGGGGCTTGAGACTGATCGCTGAGATGACTTCGACCTTACCGATCTTGGTTTGACTGAACTATTTCTCAAATCAGATCTCTTGTTAGACATGACCTTTTTGTTCTTAAGAGTCTGATTTTTGGTCTTGGTAGTATTCCAACTATAATCACGTGATCTCGAGAAGTTTCTCTTTAAATATCTTCCTCGAGATACGTTCTGCCTACCTTGGATATAATAGGGAATATATGCACGATTTGGACAATTTCTAGCAATGTGACCAGGAATTCCATAGTTAAAGCAGGTTTTTCTTTTAAAAGGAAAACGTTTAGAACTTGGTCCCTGTCCAACTGAATTTCCACAATAACAAGCACATTTAACAAATTGTTTCACAACTTTATTTGGCTTAAAATTGTTAGTAGCGTTATCACATGCTTTTGAAGCAACAGAAGATAAAATGTTAGTTTTTGAAGAGTTTTATTAAAAGTAGAATTATCTTTGTTTTTCTCGCACCCGTCTTGCACTGTTACTTTCTCTGCACATAAAGTAGAAACATTAGTATCGTTCACCTCAATGTTCTTAGTTTTGTCGGATTGTTTAGTCTTAACTGAAACAGTTACAGTAGGTTGACCATGTTGAACAAATTTTTCTGTCTCAATGGTTTCAGAAACTGGAGTATAGTTATCATTGAAAGAAGGTGGTACACTGTGATACCCCAGAACCCCTTTCTGGTTACCCTTCCACTTTAACTGTTTTTCAGTCATAGACTCAACTATCTCACTTGACACATAGAATTTCTTAAAATTAAAGTCAACATCCTTAAATTTAGCCTTTAATGCATCAAGTTCGGCAGTTAAGTTTGAAATTTTCTCTTTGGAAAAACGATAGTGAACACATTTTGTGCTATATTCATCTTTAATTCTAATTAGGTTTTTATTTTGTGCTTCTAGTGTTTCTTTAAGAGGATTGTTTACTTTCTTAATTTCATAGATTTCATTTTTAAGATAAAAAACTTCTCTAACTAATAACTCATTTTGCTTACGATATTTATTAACTTTATCTTCACAAGACTGAGAGCATGGAGTTTCACTTACCTCCTTGGTACTAAAAGTGGTGATTGAACTGTTGTAAGAGCTCATTATTTACCAACGGTAAAAATCTAATTGTGGAATTTGATTTTGACCGAAGACCAAAAATAAATGCTCTTTGACTGAAAACACCAATAGTCAAGACCCTGTTGACCGAGAACCTTGAAGGTCAACTCTTTGACCGAAAGGCCTGACCGAAAACAGTTGACCGAGAACGATATATCTTGGCCGAGATCTCTTCCAAGCCGAGAACCCTATATCTTGTAACCGATAACGTTATTCAGCCGCCGAGAACACTAAAAGCTAACCGAAATCAAGGTTTTGATCGTGTTTCCTTATCCAATGAATCCCAAATTTGGTAATTTACCAAAAACGATCTCTAACGCAATATCCTCCAAAATTAGTGAAGAACACTATGAAAATGATGAACACGAAGAACAACAACAATTATTTTCGTCAAAAACACTAAAAGAAACTTCAAGAAATGGTGCCAAATCGATTGATACTAATCTTTTCTCTGATACCAATTGTAAAACCCCGATCTAGGTATCAATCCAAATCGCTAGATTGGTGCGGAATCCCAATCAAGTGACTAACACAAATCGTAAATATGAAATAAGAACACAATGTTGAATCTTCAATGCACACTATATTAATCAGTAGTCTAGTACATAAGACTCTCTATGTCTCTCGGTTCTCTCTATCTCTCTCAAATCTCGAAATCAACAACTAGAATGACTAACTCTAAACACGGCTGAATCAACACAATATATATACCTAGAACTAATTACAAAGGCCTACCCAAAGCCCAACCGAAATCACTTAATGATTTCGGTCCAAACACCACCTAATTCATGGTGTTTTCGGTCCTAGACTAAGACCTCTAAAAACTATGTAAAGTAAAGTATAAACCACAAATCATGTCCCAACACTTTTGAAGCACAAAAGCGATGCATCCAAATATTAAGAGTTTCAAGACATCAATTGAAAAAAGAACTTGTAAACAGATCAAAACATTCCATGAAAATAGAGATGGAGAATTCACATCATGAACCGATCTTGTGATGAAGAAGGGATAATAAGTATGTTGACGAATCTATATGCAACTCAACAAAACAAAATTGTTGAACGGAGAAATCAGACTATACCCGAGATGACTCGGTGCCTAATGAAAGAAAAAAAATATTCATAACCAATTATAGGGTAAAGCAATTCGTCATGCAAATTACATCATAAATCGAACACCAACTCGATCATTGATAGGTGTTACACCATTCAAGAAATTTTATAGAGAAAAACCAAACCTTAAAGATTTGAAAGTATTTAGATGTGTTGAATACGAAAGAATTGTTTCAAAACATTTGAAGAAGCTTGATGATATGTGACAACCCGAAATTTCTACTATGTACAACATTTCAATTCAATAGAAGTCATAACAGTTTCTGCTAACGTTCAAGCTTTTTGGTTTAAGTTTGAGTCTTTTTAAGTTAGTACTTCGGGAAATTTCAGAAGAGAGGATGCCTTAGGGTTTATTGTGCAACAATAACATTCCAAAACTCCAAGAATTTGGAGTTTACGGCCTAAACAAAGGTGTTTACGTCCGTAAACCCTAAGGGAGGGGGGGTATATAAGTGACACTTAGTCATTTTTACCACTTTTTCCACCTTTAAAGAACAAAGCTCAATTCTCTCTCAAGTATCTTCGACTTTTCCTTCTAGATCTTCAACTTGTAAGTGTTTCTAGCCTTAATAAGTTGATATACTACTTAATCTAGTGATCTAACACACTTCCATCCATGAAATCATTCCAAAAGGTTAGATCTTCAAGTTTCACCAAGAACACACACTAGTGTTCTTGGACTTTTAGCACCTTTTCAAGCCTCTATCTTATAAGTACTTCTATCCTAGAGTATCTTAAGGCTTGTCACACTTCCATACATCAATAAAGCACCCAAGAAACCAAGGATCAAAGGTGTTTACAGTTCAAGATGTTCTTGAACCGTAAACCCTATAAAGGGTGCCAAAGTGTGCCCTAGTCCCTCCTAAGCCTTGGAAACTTGCATAAATCCATTCCCTGATGAGTTAAGGGCTTGAAAACATCAAAAGACCATAAACCATAGGGGTTTACGACCGTAAACCCAAAGGGAAATGGTCCAAGGACCGTAAACTCCATTTAGGAGTGAAATGGTGCCCTAATCCCATCCATAGGCTTATACTTCAAGTGGAAATGATTCTAAGGACTTGTAGAGCTTCAAAACAACTCTTGGTCAAGGGAGCATGAGTTTACGACCGTAAACTCATGAATTTACGACCGTAAACTCATTGAGTGATGGTCACAAAACTGTAAACTCATATTAGGGGTTTCCTTTGAACCCTAAACTCAATAGTAATGTCCTACAACCCTTAGATGCAATCCTTGGGACTTATAACACTTATATAAGGTGTTTAGCATGTGCTAGGATGTCTTAAATTTGTTGATTAGTTGTATAAAGACTAATTGGATACATATATGTGATATTATATGTTAACTAGGATCCTTGTGTATGTTCAAGACTTCACTTGACACCTAGCAATCCTGTTTCATCAGTTCATCCATACCACTCACTATAGGTGAGTTCATACCCCTTAATCAATCTTTTAAATGATTTTAAATGCTTTAATGGGGGGGGGGGAGGAATACAAATAGAAAACAGTATGTTATAGTATCAATCACATGTGATTTATAACTGTGTTTTCAACCGACTGATTCACATACTTCAAAATGTGATACACGTAAGGGTTTTCAGTCCTGATGTACTTTGTTATCAAATGAATTACTTTTGAAATGTTTTTTAAAATGACATCAATTCATTGTTATTTATTGTTCAAAACTCTTAAATGTTTTACGAAATCTCTTTCAACTTATTGATCAAAACCATATCTATACACTAATGTTCATGTATATATGTATTGATATGAAAGCTTTCATCCTTCATTCAGTTCCCACACTCTTGAGTAGTAGGGGTGTATAAAACTTCTTGGACATCTATTACATTCCAGTAGACTATTATAGGGATAGTTTAGGGGATACAAAACACTATTCCTATTTCAAGGAATTACACCAGAGTCAGTTCATTCATGAGTCTATACTAAATACTATATGAAGGGATACACTTACATGGATACACTTACATGGTTATACTTACATGGATACACTTGCAGGGTTATACTTACATGGATATTGTTACATGGTTACATATGATGAGATACTATTACATATTATATGAGTAGATACTATTATATACATTCGGGACTAACCATTCTATGCCCAAGACTGTTAGCTACAGTAGGGAAAATGCACATCGACGGATGTCTATGGTTAATACATTTTCGGTGAGTTTCCACGCCGTGTTTATCCTAGTACCAAAGGATAATACTTCAATGAATATATTTTCCCTATTACTGTTATTTTGTGACACATTCACATAAACTATGAGGTAGACTATATATTTATAATAATAATCATACATAGGAAAAACATTCTTTTGCATAGATATGCAAACTCCAAGACAGTCGAGTCTTGGTAGAAGACTACTTTTATACTAGTAGGAAATATTGGATTTTCTAGGGTTTTCACACTTATATCAAATGTTTCATCAACAATTGCATGTTTTTCATAACAACTTTCCAAATCAATGACACTAAAATACTTATGAATTCACCTGCTTTATGTTGATCTACTCGCTTTCAAAATAGCTTGTATTCTCAGGTCACCAGTAGACAGGTACGATGACCAGGTTTCGAGAAGATGGAGCACAATCAAGACTCGTCTTTTATTTTGATTACATATTTTGGTGTCTTATTACTATGAAAAAACACATGTGTATTAAAACTTTACTTTTAATGCAATGGATGATGTTGTTGCTTGTTTACTACTTTACACTGTTATGATACTGTACATGACGTCCTCCACCCCTGAACGTTTCCGCCGTTCTTGGTTTTGGGGTGTGACATGATAGGTCGTGTCCATTTATGTATTTTGGAAAGGAACCCAATTCGGGAGGATTTCGGTTATATAATCCGTAGGAAAATAAAATCATTATAAGTTTCTATGCAATTTGTGATGAAAATAAGACATGGCAATGGAGTAATGAATACGAAAATCAAGATGCGAATGGACTGGTTACATTCACGGTTTTTTGGAATAATGAATAAGCAACCCAATATAATGGTGGTTCGAGCCCAACTACAACAGAAACCGAACAGTTCATGGATCCGGCACAAACCAACCAAACTAATGACACTTCTCACGATGATAGCAGCCCGTCACAACCCGTTGATGATCAAAATAACGATGCAAATTCTTTCCCACTTCAACAGTCTACTCGAACTTCAGTGTTGCCAAGAAGATTAAATGACTATGAGCTGAATGTGGATCATTTAATTGTGAAATTCGATGAAGAAACAAAAAAGTTTAAGGAGCCCAAAGTGAACAAGAGTTGGCTGGATGCAATGAAGGTCGAAATTGACTACATCGAAAAGAACAACACTTGGAAATTAGTTCCTCTGCCTAAAGATGGTATACCTATCGGGTTAAGATGGTTGTATAAAATTAAAAGAAATATGAATGGATAAATTACAAGGTACAAAGCACGTCTAGTGGCTAAAGGCTATGAAGGTGTTGATTTTGATGAAGTATTCATGTTGGTAGCTTGTCTCGAGATAATAAGACTACTGATTACCCTCGCAGCCGGGAACGGATGGAATATTCGTCACTTGGACGTAAAAACGGAATTTTTATATGGATACTTAAAAGAAGAAGTGTATGTAAGCAAACCAGAAGGTTTCGTGAAGAAAGGTGAAGAAATGAAAGTCTACAAATTGGTAAAATATTTATACAGTATTCAACAATCTCTAAGAGATTGGAATTTGAAGCTTAATAATACGTTAAAAAATATGGGTTTTCAACGATGCAAGCAAGAAAACGCAGTATATAGAAAGGTTTGAAATGGAGAATATATAATTGCTACGGTTTAGGTAGATGATTTGTTTGTGACGGGAACAAGTTTAGAGTTCATAAACCAATTCAAGAAACGAATGTCGTTGCAGTTTGAAATGTCGTACTTTGGTGAACTAACTTGCTAATTGGGAATTAAAGTCTTTCAAGAAAAAGGTTGTGTAAAAGTGAAGCAAGAGAGTTATGGTATGAAGATTATGAAAGTGGCAGGAATGTAATAGTGTAATGCAACTCAATGTCTGATGGACCCGGGACTAAAAATGTATAAAGCTGAAAATGAACCTGAGGTTGAAACTACCCATTATCGAAAACTAGTAGGTAGCTTACAATATCTCTTACACACACATATAGATTTAGCATATTCGGTTAGAGTAGTCAGTTGTTATATGCAAAGTCCAAAAGAATCTCATGCACATGCTATTAAGAAAATCCTTCATTACTTGCATGGTACTCCATATTTTGGGATATTATATAAACGAAGTATAAATATATGCTTGCTAGGTTACTGTAATAGCAGTCATAACATAGATATTAATTATGGTAGAAGTACAACAGAGCATGTGAAACATCCATAAAATTCATAAAAATTTAAACTTTTAAAAGAACCCAGAAATCATCGTTGTTTACAAATAGTTTCCAAAACAGTTTTAATATCAGAGTAGTCCCAAAATTATGAAACAAAATATGAACAGGTGCACGATCACGCCTTCACCTTTCTGCGATCATTTGAAGTACCTAAAACAAAATCCAAAACTGTAAGCACAAAGCTTAGTGAGTTCCCCCAAAATACCAATACACAACAATCAACACAAATAAATAACAACACACAATGGGTCCACAGCTAACATAATGGATTACCCCTGAGCCCACAACTTATGTATGGCTTGCTCCCTGGCTTGTTCAATCTTTGGACTGAATACTGCTAAGCCCTCAGTACGAGTCTGGCGTGCCCTTCCCGTCCCTAATCTCGTATCTGGAATGCTCATGAGCCCTCAGTATGAGTCTGGCATGCCCTCCCTAGCCCTCAGCTCATATCTGGTATGCTACAAGGTTTTTTGGCTATAGAACGGAGTAGTACAACCTCAAACCAACCCAGTTAATATGTCAACATATAACATATAATATCATATACAGATAAATAGACAGTATCACAGGTAGTCCTACAGATCTACCAGGCTAGCATATCAAAACTAGCGTACATATCTATTCCACACTCAGCATAATACAATATCAGATTATCAAACCAATGGGCTGGCCTTAGTGCCTTACACCCATCAGTATAGTGAGGAAGACTCACCTCACAAAGTCGAACCATACTAAAATCCTCCGGCTGTTGGCTCACGAAAATCCCGAACTATCACAACAAAACAAACATCCAATTAACAATTGGATTACCATCCTTGACTAAGGATCCATGCTTAGGGTAAATGTCCTTTTTACCCTTTCCCTAATTGGGCCAAGCCCCAAGTCCAATTTGTGATTGAAAAGGTCCAAATAACTTCAAGGCCCATATTTTGCCTAATTTCCAAATTAGGCCCAAACTCCTTATTAGGCCTTATACTAAGGTCCAACTTTCCAACTAGCCTAAAATGCTCATCAACATATAGTCTAATGAGGGCCCAAGTCATTCAAACCCAAAAGGTGGCCCAAAACTCTAAGCCCAAACCCAAAAGCCCACAGACAACGTATGTAGGGTGTACACCGAAGGTATACAGGGGGTACGCGAGCCTCACATTGACCATAATTGGGATGGTTGACCAAGTACACGGGGCGTACTCCTCCCTACGCGGGTCGTACCCTCGCAGATCCAAAGGTCCATTAAGTGCTTAATGGCTTAAGCACTTAAGCCCAACTTACAGATCTAATGTCCAAATGCTCCCTAGAGTCATAAAGTTTCCCATTTTACGACTTTACACGTCCATAAGCTTGTAATACAAGGTCTTAATCCATTACGACCCTTTTTCTAAATGCATGAGACACTTCTAGCCATTGGGACCTCATTTTTATGACTAAGGACCCTTCCTAGGGTCTAGAAGGACAACACAAACGTTCAAAAATCAAACGTTCACAACAATGGGACTTTAGGGTCAAAATAACATCATAAAAATACTAAGATGAGATCTAAGCAAACCAAGTACAAAGGTAGTAACTTTTCACCTTCTTGAGCTTCTCAAGAAGATAATGGTCCAAGATCTACAAGCTTGCTTTCCTTCCTTGGCTCCTTGATGCACTTCCTTCTCCTTAAAGCACACAAATAACACACTTAAGCTCAAGACACTCACTAATGGAGTTAGGGTTCGCTAAGAACGACTCAAGGATTTGGAGGTTGAAAGAGTTAGGCTAAATGACCCATAAAAGTGCTTAAATACTCTTCAAACCCTAAAAATTAGGGTTTCACCTGGGCATTAGTATGCCCAAGATATATATGTGTATGCCCAACATACTAAGGCGCACTTTAGTACGCTTAGCGTACCTACATGTACGCCCAACATACTACTCATGCTCCCAAAATTACCATTTTGCCACTAGGGCTTCTTAAGGCTACATTTAATACTCCAAGGACCCAAAATGACATATTTAAAAATCAAAGGAAGGATTTGAGAATACCTGAAAACCCGGGATGTTAAAACATGTGTTCTACCTTCATGACTCACCTATCACTAGGTGCTTCTAGATGTAAGAAACAATATCTTTATCCTCGTGTGAAGTTGAGATCATGGAAACTACTGCAAATGTGTGTCAGACAGTTTGGTTAAGGGAGTTGTTAGTTGAGCTGATAGGAATGAAGAAACAAAAGGTGCTGATTTGCATAGGAAACAAATCAGTAATGGCACTATCACAGAACCATGTCTTTCATGGAGGAAGCAAACACATTCACACTTGATTCCACTTAATTCGAGAGCATGTGGAAAACGAGCAAGTGATTGTTGAACTTGTTTTGAGAGTCAAGCAACGAGCAGATCCACTTATGAAGGCTTAACTCGGATAAGGTTCATTGAGATTAGAGCGTTGCTTGGCGTGCATGGAATACCCTCGACTCATAAATTTAAAGGGTGCTTGTTGGCGAATTTGCTGACATAGATGTGGGTACTTGGCATGTTCTGGTCTAGCTCAAAGGTTATATTGGAGTGGTGTCCAAGACTTTATAATTTCCTTGAACAATAAGGAAAGTAAACAAAGAATGTTTTAGATGTTTAAGTTTACTAGTTTTATTCCGATTTTATCAGTATATATAGATGTGTTAGGATCGTAATTGATTCCAAATTGAAGTTTTTGAGTTATGCATCTTCAATAAAGTCGGATGTGAGTTTTGGCATTCCTTTTTTCTCTATTTCTTTTCTTTAATATCAACCTTTACTATGATGTCAAAATGATCTCGTAAGTCCTTACCAAAAACAAAAAAAAAATGTTATTTTCTTGATATAAAATATGATTTTCATAAAATTATAAACAATTTTTTAATACAAGAAAAACACTTTCTCATTACGCATATTGAATTTTGCAGTCCCATGAATTTCGTGGGACAAGTTTTCTAGAATATTTTTTCCGGAGTGTCACGGGATGACTCGATCACCGTGTGCCATTTAGTGTAACTTCAACTAATTCAGGCTACAATACTTCCTTGAGATGTATAAACGACTAAGTAAGCAATAGAATAAGGCTTTTGAGTTTCTACAAACGAAAGAGAACTTCTATTATAAGAGCTCAAGAGAATACAAAGAAGATTTCTGATGGTTTGGAGCAAATGAGCTCCTCCCTATTTATAATTGGCCTTCCCCTTCTAGGGAAGTTTCTAGATATCACTACATTAGTCCTACATTCATGACTAATACAGATTATTCTACTAAGCTACATGTATATACAAGTCGCCATGAAATGTGCTAAATCATTCTTCGATGTCCTAGAGAAATCTAGGACGTTCCAGGGTCTATTGGGCATTACTTCTAAGTTCTCCCACTTTCTCGAGTACTCTGGAAGGATCTAAAATCTTGATCATGACACCCTCCCCTACTTAAGTTCTTGATGTCCTCGTCAAGTCTTCGATATATACTCCTTGATTTTTCTTCGGAGCTGCCACTAAGCTTGTTTCACGTTCCTAGCCGGACTCACTATCGGGTAGTCCTTTCCATCAAACTTAATATTTTGTCCAATTGGGTGAACCTCGTTTGTGAACTGTTCTATTAGCTAACATTTCTTCTACCTCCTTGTCATAGGAGACTACGTTTGCTACTGGGGCTCGATGTGATTTGCTTCACGATGGATCTTCTTCATCGCGATTGTAAGCTTTGAGGAGACTTACATTGAATATTGGATGAATTTTTAAGTGGGATGGATATTCTAGCTTGTATGATCGGTTCCTGACTTTTTCGAGAACTTTGTAGGGCCCCTTGTATCTTTGTCTTAAGCCTTTATGTACCTGTCGGGTAGATTTGAACATTCTTTGTTGAAGCTTTACCATCACCTCTTCTCGTACTATAAACTCTCTTGGATGCCTCTTCTCGTCCGCCCATTTCTTCATTCGCTTGGATGCCTTGTGCAAGTAAGACTTTGCTATGTCGTGTTCTTCATTCCATCCTTTTACAAACTTGTATGCAGTTGGGATTGATCCTTTGTAGCCTTTTCTAAGTTCTTGGGGCGTCAATGGTTGTTGCATCATTACAATCTCGAAAGGACTCTTCCCCGTAGCCTCGCTCTGTTGTAAGTTATATGAAAATTGGGCCACATCAATTAGCTTGACCCAATCCCGTTGGTTTGCACTGAAAAAGTGCCTCAAATAAATCTCGGGCAAGTGATTCACCCTCTCAGTTTGGCCATCAGTTTGAGGGTGGAAACTAGTCAAGAAGTGGAGTTCTGATGCCATTAGCTTAAGTGTCTCTCTCCAAAACTTTCTTGTAAAGCGGTGATATCTATCATTTATAATGTTTCGGGGAAGTCCCCAATATTTGACGACATGTGTCACACCCCAAAACCAGAACGGCAGAAACGTTTTGGGGTGGAGGACGTAATGTACAGTATCACAACAATGCATAATAGTAAACAAGCAACAACATCATCCATTGCATTAATAGTATAATTTAATACAATTGTGTTATGTATATAGTTTATAAGACACCAAAAATGAATAATCAAAATAAAGACGAGTCTTTAAAGCTCCGTCTTCTCAAAACCTGGTCATCGGTACCTGTCTACTAGTGACCTGAGAATACAAGTTATTTTGAAAGAGTAGATCAACATTAAAGCCGGTGATTTCATAAGTATTTTAGTGTCATTGTTTGTATGAAAGTTTTTGTAAATGTTTGTTGTAAATGTTTATAAGAGTTTGATGTAATTGCTGTATCTCCTAGAAAATCCTATATTTTCTACTTTAAATATAGCCTTCTACCAAGACATGAATGTTTTGTGTGTTGTTTGTTTGTAAAAGTGTGTATTTTTCCCAAGTATGACTATCATTACCTTGATATAGTTTACATTACCGTTTATGTGAGAAGATCATAATGTGAATGCAATGGGAAAAAGATGTACTGTAGTATTGTATATAAGTAACTACCGATGTACAAACTACCTTAAACCAGTTTGTTTAGTTTAGGTAAAATGTGATGAGGTTGTAACCATACTTGATTGACTAGTAAAACACGACGATCAAAGATGTTGAAATGGTATTACATTCGTCACCCGTAGACCTGCAGGTCCCACTGTACGTAGCAACAAGGTGTAGGACGGTCAGTCCCGTATAGATCTATACACAAACTCATGCTCTCCCTCCAGGTGACTCTGGTTACATAACGTGACACAACAGAAGATTTCCATGCCATGAAGTAGTGGCTCACATTAATGTTATATTATTCTAGTGTTTGTATAGTATGTTCTAGTGTATTGTATGTTCTCTCTGTTCTAGTGTATAGTATATTCTCTCTGTTCTAGTGTATAGTAGGTTCCCTCTGTTTCTCATTATAGTAAGTTTGTATTGACTCATGAATGAACTGACTCTTGTATGTTTCATTGTACTAGAAATAGTGAGTAGTAATTCCCTAAACTATACCTATTATAGTTTACTAGTAATGTTGCTTGAATGATTGAGTATGTTTGTACACCTTTGCTTCCCAGAGGTAGTGAATTGAGATAAGAACTTTTATATCTATACACATATACATAATATATAACTAAGATTAAAACGACACTCGGACAAATAACCGGATACCCTAAGTCCACAACTAAACAAGGAACATGAAATAAAGAGAGTTATTAGTCCTAAGCCTTTTCAACCTTACTTATATAACTATATCTATATAGACATGATTTTTGACAATATATATAAGTTTAAAAAGAGTTTAGCATATAAAAGGGTTTTAACCATTTGAATGGTTATTGATGACTTGATGTCAGTCTATAAAATGTTTTGAAGAGTTTGTTTGATAAACAGTTTTGAAGTATATGAAATCTGTTTGTTCGATAGTTATTAATCACATGTGATTGACATAATAACTAATGTTGTCAACTTGTATTCCCCCCCCCCCCCATAAAAGCATTTAAAATCATTTAAAAAATAGATTAAGGGGTATGAACTCACATATAGTGAGTGATACGAATGTAAGTTCGATATAGGATGCTAAGTGTCAAGTGAATCCTCGAGCACAAACGGATCCTATTAAGAATATAATGACACATATAAGTATATAATTAGTGTATATATAACTAACTATTCAAAGAAACCACCTTAGGGACTAGGAAACACTTGGATTGAAGTGTTTAAATCACATATGATTGCATTAAAGGGGTTTACGGCCACACTATGGTGTGTACGGCCAACAGAGTGTACGGACGTACACTCATTGAAGAACATGCAAATGAGGTGTTTATGGCCTTATCTAGTATCCATTTAGTAATCATGATCATATGTCGGGACATAAGAGGAGGTTGAGGCCAAAACATGCACTAAACAAGGGTTTACGACCATATGAGTGGTGTGCGGCCGTACACCCTTGAATTTCTTGAATTTGATGATGATTTAAGGCTAGGAATCATATTTTTATCAAGGCTAACTAGAAGATGGAAGAGATGCTCACACTTTTGAAGGTTCCTACGGAGTTCACAGCCCAAGAACTAGTAGGTGTTCTTCGTGTTCTTGGTGAAAGTGATGAATACTTGAAGATCTACCCAAAAAGATGAATTTCATGGATGAAATCAAAGGGTGATAGTAGATCAAGAAGGATAATCAACTAATGAATGGAAGGAATGCTTACATTTTTGAAGATTAAGGCAAAATGCTTGATGATACTTGAGAGAGAATTGAGTTTTCTTGACTTGGAAGTGTAAGAAATAAATAGAAATGAAGGCGATACTCATATATGGGCATGAGTTCACGGCCATATTGGGTGTACGGGCGTACACCCATGTTACGGTCGTACACTCCTCTTGAAGGAGTGTTTGGCTCGAATGTAACACGATGAACTTAAGTGACTCATTCTTAAACCCAAACCTTGAATGTACTAGGATTAGAACACTCAAAAAGACTCTAAACAATGCTAAAAGATAGCTGAAATGAGTCTGACTTTGATTGAATGGAATGGTTGTACAAGATAGAAACTTCGGGTTGTCACAACATGCTTGAAGAATAGCCGTCCTACTTCTTCAGCGGTGCAATCTCGGGGGGCTGGCATAAACATTCCATATTTAAAGAACCGATCTACAACCACAATTATAGAGCCTCACCCTTCGGATGTGGGTAATGCTGAAATAAAGTCCATCGATAAGAACTCACATCATCTTTCGGGGATCGGTAGTGGCTCCAACAAATCTGCAGGTTTGGCTTGTTCCACCTTATCTTGTTGACAAACGAGACAAGTCCTCACGTAGGTGTCTATGTCACTTCGCATATTAGGCCAATAATAGGATCGTTCTGTGATTTCCTTCTGTGATGAGTACCCGGATGTCTAGTCCATTTTGAATCATGACATTCCTCTAAGACTTCTCTCCTCAAGTTGTCCCATATTGGGACATACATTCAATTACTGACCGTGAATAATAGTACGTCTTCGACCCAAAAATTTTCTTGTCTTGCCTTTTCTCTCCATTTCCACCAAGTTTTTTATTAGTGGATTGTGGTAAAATCCTTCCTTAATTCGGTCAGCGAGATCATAAGTTACTCGAGAGACGGTTGCTAGTTCAGCCTTTCGACTCAAAGCATCGACAATTACATTAGTTTTTCCCGGCTTATACTCCATGATATAATCGAATTCTGCCAAAAAATCTTGCCAACAAGCTTGATTAGGGCTTAGTTTCTTCTGATTTTGAAAGTAACTGGTCACCACATTGTCGGTTTGGATAACAAATCGACTCCCAAGCAAATAGTGTATCCATACTCGAAGGCAATGTATGATTGTTGTCATTTCCTTGTCGTGTATGGGGTATCTCCGTTCCGTGTCATTTTGTTTCCGAATTTCGTAGGCCACTGGACGGTCATCTTGTAATAACACTCCTCCAATCGCGAAGTTTGACGTATCAGTTTGTACCTGGAATGGCTTTGTGTAATCTGGTAGCTTCAATATTGGTTCCTTCGTGACAACTTTCTTTAGATGATCAAACGTTATTTGACACTTCTCCATCCATTCCTACGAAACTTACCTTTTTAGAAGGTTGGTAAGCGGTGTGGCTTTAGCTGAGTATCTAGATATAAATCTTCAATAGTAGTTTATAAGGCCTAAGTACGATCGTAGTTTAGAAACATTTTTGGCGGCTCCCATTCTTGGATTGCTCGTATCTTGTTTCTATCCATATGGATCTTCCGATTAACGATCTTTTGACCTAGGAACGTTACTTCCGGTTGGGCAAAGGAGTGCTTTTCTATCTTTATATATAATTGGTTTTCCCTGAGTACTTGGAAGACTAACCGCAAATGTTCAACGTGCTCTTCTAACGATTCTGAGTAAACTATTATGCCGGCCAACTACACCGCCACGAATTTGTCCAAGAATGGGTGGAATATCTTATTAACTAAAGTGCATAATGTGGCAGGGGCATTGTTCAATCCAAAAGGCATGACTAAGAATTCGTAGTAGCCATACCTTGTTACACACGTCGTCTTCGGTTCGTCCCCCGCTGCTATGCGTACTTGCCAATAACCCAACCTTAAGTCCAGCTTTGTGAACCATCGTGCACCTCCGAGTCGGTCAAATAGATCAGCTACCAGTGGGATTAGGTACTTGTTCTTTATCGTCACTTTGTTTAGTGTTTGATAGTCTCTGCACATTCTTAGACTTCCATCATGCTTATATTGGAACAAGACTGGGGCACCAAATGGGTCCTTTGAAGGGTGGATAAATCCAGAATCTAGTAGCTTTTTCAATTTCCTTCTTAACTCTTTCAACTTAGGTGGAGCCATTCTATAAGGACACATTGCTGGTGGCTTAGCTCCGGGCTCATTCTATCTCGTGATCCACTTCCCTTCTCGGTGGTAACTTCTTTGGCAACTCTGGCGGCATCATATCTTTGAATTCTTCTAGTACCTTTTTCACTGTCTTTGGGATTTCTTCATTGGGAGGGATGGTTTCTTCTTTCAATGTTGCTAAGTACATCATTTCTACCTTCTTTAGTCCCTTATTGAGTTACATGGTTGATAAGATTTGGGACTCTGTTTTGCTTCTTTCCAAGGGTACGATGTGTATCGTTGAATCCTTGGTGATATCCATGGTCTGATCTTCGAAAGAGAAAGGGCGTACCTGGTCAAAGAACTCCATCCCTAAGAACATGAAATAATCACCCATAGGTACTACAGTTAGGTCGATAGGACCCTTCCATCCTCCGATCTCGACAATTACTCCATAAGCGACTCCAAGAATAGGCTCGGAAGGAGAGTTGATAGCTTTTAACCAGCCTATTTCTTTGGTGTATTGAATATTCATTTTTTCAGCTTCATTTTTAGAAAGGAAATTATGGGACGCACCTGTGTCTACTAAGGATTTTGTGACTTAATTGTTTGTACTAATTTTCAAAAACATGAGTTTTCTTCCTTTCTTTGTATGGGCCTCTTCTTTTGCCACCGAGTTGAGGCGTCACATGGAGCCTAGTTGTGCCTCGCCCCTTTCTACCTTTTCTTCTTGGGACAACCTTTGATTAGATGACGGCCGTCACATAGATAATGTCACACCCCAAAACCATGAATGGCGGAAACATTCTGGGGCGGAGGACGTCATGTACAGTATCACAACAATGAATAGTAGTAAACAAGCAACAACATCATCCATTGCATTAATAATATAATTTCATACATGTGTGTTCTGTCAAAGTTATAGACACCAAAAATATACATATCAAAATAAAAGATGAGTCTTGAACAAACTCCATCTTCTCAAAGGCCTGACACCTGTACCTGTCTAGTGGTGACCTGAGAATACAAGTTATTTTGAAAGCGAGTATCAGCTTTAAAGCTGGTGAGATCATAAGTATATTAGTGTCTTAGTTTGTATGAATGCATTTGTAAGATGTTTGTAAGATGTAATGTATAAGTTTTGTAAAGTTTGTGTTTGTTTGAACTATCCTTGAAAACCCTATGTTTCCTACTAAGAGTAGCCTTCCACCAAGGCATCTAGTAACTGTGTGTGTCTCTTGTAAGAGTGTGTATTTTCCCAAATCTGACTATCATTAACCAAAAATATAGTTTTTACATTACCGTACATCGTGTGAATGTTCACAAAGTGAATGTAATGGGATAAATATTATAGTACTGTAGTGTTGTACTAATTAACTACTGCTGTACTAACTACCTTAAACCAATTGTTATTTAAAGTACCATGTGATCGGCCTGTACCCTGCTACCGACTCAATAGTAAAACGATGATGTAAGACACCGTAAGAAATGACATTTGGCACCCATAGACTTGCAATTCCCACTGTAGCAAGCAGCAAGGTGTAGGATAGTCAATCCAGTATAGATCTATACGCAAACTCATACGCTCCCCAATTAAGGAGATTCTGGATACAAAAACTGTCATGGCAGGTAGTGCCATGACCCGTTTAATGGCTCACATAACTGAATGTAATGTATATGTAATGTATGTGCTAGCTGTATTGTGTGTTCTTCCTCTGTCTAGCATGTATGTTTGTTTCTCATCACTATGTATTTTGTTTAATTCTTATCACTATGTATTATGTTTGTTTCTCATCACTATGTATAATGTTTGTTTCTCATCACTACGTATTATGTTTGTTTCTCATCACTATGTATTATAACTCATGTATGAACTGACTCTTTGTATGATTCATTGTTCTTCTATTAGTATTAGTAAAACCCTAAAATACGCCTATTGTAGTTTACTAGTAATATAACTTGTACGTATGAACATGGAAGTATACCCTTGCTACCCAAGGGGATTGAATTGACTGGAAGGACCTTTTATGACTATATATTTACACATGATATATAACTAATATTTAAACGACCTTCGGACGGACACCCGATACCCCACCAGACCACATCTCAACGGCGAAAAGGAAATAAGGCGGGCAGGCCTTCCTAAGCCTTTTAAACATTGCTTATATAACTATACATACATGGACATGCAATTGATAATAAGTATAACAGAGCCTAAGTAAATGTATTTGATAAGTAAAAGAGTTTACAAAACAGTTTGAAGCAAAACAGTTTGAACAGTAAGAAAATCATTGGTTTTGTAGTTATTAATCACATGTGATTGATGTAATTGTTGGAATAGTGTCTAAGGCTGCAACTATATTAGGCAAGTATTTGACTCGGTTGTGCATGGTCCTTTTGGGTTGCCTTCACCATAGCAACTTGATAGGATGATTTATTAAGAGAGAATAAATATTATTAATATATTATGGGAATAATATAAAGAATAATAATATTGTTATTTGATTAATATAAGTCATAGAATTAATTGGAATTAATTTGGTGACTTAAAGAGATTAATTAAATAAGAGGGTATAAACTGTCAATTGTTTGATAGTTAAACTTTAGACTGTAAATCCATATAGATATAGATTGGCCGGATTCTAGAAGCTAAAGGATAGCTTAAATCGTCCAAGAGTTATCTAACGAATGGATTTGGATAGCCTTAAGAGAAGATTATCAAATTAGGGTTTAGGTTGTAACCCTTAAGGAGTCTATAAGTATAAATAGACCCTATGGCATAAGGAAATCGACACTTCATCTAAAGCATAGAAACCCTGGCCGATTTCCTCCCCTCTCCTCTCTCCCAAATCATCCTCCTTGCTATTTGGTGTTTGTAAGCCATTAGAGGAGTGACAATTGTGACTCTAGAAGCTCCAAGACAACAAGATCAACAAGGAATTCAAAGGTATGATTCTAGATCTGTTTTATCATTGTTCTTATTCCTAAATAGTCATTAGAAGTCTTGGATTCAAAGCATGTTTAATTAGAAAGCCCAGATCCAAGCATTAGGGTTTTGCATGCGCACATAGGAAAGTTCTTATGGCTAAAACCCATCAGTGGTATCAGAGCCTAGCTTGGTTTTCATTAAATTGTTGCTTGTTTGTATGAAACATAACTGCAAAATTCGATTTTTGTGTTTCTGAGTCGTGGACTCGGCGAGTTGGCCTGACTCGGCGAGTCCCTTTGTGAACTCGGCGAGTCCAAGCGTCAGGAATGGCCAGATTCGGGATTTCTTCATGATTATCTTATGGAAACTTACCTTAATCATATTAGATCAATCCTAATCCGATTTTTTGATATATATGACTATAATCTTGATCTAATTAAAGATATTTATCAACTAATAAAATATTTAATTTCCTTATATGATAATTAATTAATTATTTTGATTATTTTGGTAATTATCTTGAAAGAAATCTTGAATAAATCAAATATAGATAATTAGGATATTAATTGTTAATTGGAATTATTTGTTATTTGATCCTCCATGTTTTAAATGTTTAAAACTTGTCCTCAAGTTTTGAAATTTATATTTTGTGATTAAAAGTTTTAATTTAGACAATTTAAATTTCAAACCCTAGATTTTAAAAGGTTTAAAATACAACCCTATACTAATATAATATTACAAGAATAATATATATATATATATATATATATATATATATGTGTGTGTGTGTGTGTATAATTAAATGCTAGTCTTACCGTTAGTAGGCCTCATTCACGAAGCCGATCTATAAGGTGGGTATAAGGTTGCGGCCTATAAAATGGCGCTTAATGGGTGTACACTCACACTCACCGCTTGCTTGATCGGTGGAGGGTCGTTAGCCGAACGGGTAGGATAGGGTAACCTCATCCTCTCATTAAAAGTATAATAAGTAATACAAAGTAACTACACATATTTTAAAATTTCCCAATCTTAGTTACTTTAAGAAAAGTGAATTGATGCAATCCCATGAAATTACACTTTGCACCCTTGCTAAGAAGTTAGTGGAGCGTGTGTGGTTTACCGGCACACTAATTGGTTCTAAGCAAAGGTGGCAAAGGGTGATTCATTGTTTGTCATAGTTCGATGGAGCGTGTGTGGTTTACCGGCACATCGAATAAGTGATCGTTACAATGAAGGCACCATGTGAATTTGCATGGTAATTCACATCCGCTTTGTGATCCTCGGTATCCCAGTCACAAACAAGAAGGGCATATCGAGATTTAAACATGCCATTGAATAGTTTCAATGAATCTCATCCGAACCTAGGAATTCTCAAAACATTTAGGACTAATAGTTAGGTTGTGTGGTGGAGAATTAGTGAATCGTCATTCACTTACCTTCAATTTATTTGCATGTTAGATTACGGCATCCCTTTTCTAGTATGTAAATGTTATTGTTGGATCCTAGCCCTAATTTTTCTTATTGGGTGATAATTAGGGATTCTTATTCTAATCTATCTTTGTCCTTTCTATTTGTAGATGTCGAACGCTAACAACGCTGCTGCTAGTTCCTTCATGATGATGAGCCTTTGCCAAAAGGTCACCTTCGATGGAACGAACTTTAGCGAATGGATAAGATACATTCGCACCATTGCTCACTATGAGGATAAGGAGTATGTCCTCGATGAGAAGCTCGAGAAAATCAACCCTGAAATCGCTACTCCGGCTGAAATTACCGCTTTTGAAACTCATGAGCGAGATGCAATGAAGGTACATTGCATCATGATAGCCACCATGAACTCCGAATTCCAAAAGTCCTACGAGGACATGTACCCGTACGAGATGCATCAAGACTTATTGGAGAGATATCACAAGAATGTTATGAGATTTTCACTAACATGATTTCCGCTAAGATGGGTCATGGAGAATATCTTACCGTGCACCTACAAAAGATGCAAAGGTATGTCGACCGCCTTCGCAAGTTAAATGTTGACTTTGGGGAAGACTTGGCGATCGACATGGTGTTTCACTCTTTGCCTCCGATGTACAATCAATTTAGGATGACCTACCACATGAACAAAGAGGAGGTCACCCTAAGCAAACTCCAAGGTCTATTGAGGGACGCGGAGAGCAACTTCAAAGACAAGTCCGTTGCACCAACTCCTAATCCACCTGCTGCTCCTGTCTTGGCTATTGGTCAAGGAAAGGGAAAGAAGAGGAAGGCTTCGTCTAAGAACTAACGCAAGGTTACAACCCGAGATGGTGCCTCTTCTAGTGGGACCAAAGTTGATCCCGCAAAGCCCTGCCCTAACCCAAAGGAGGCAGAGTGCCACCACTGCCACAAGATAGGACATTGGAAGAGAAGCTGCCCAGAGTACCTGCAAGCCATCAAGGAAGGAAAGATCAAGCCATCTTTCGCAGGTACATACACAATTAAATCTAACGATTCTAATCATGCTATTTCTTGGGTTCTTGATACCGGTTGTGGTTACCACATTTGTTCTAATGTGCAGGGACTAAGAAGAAGTAGGGATGTGGAGCAAGGAAGGATCAATCTAATCATGGGGAACAGAAGATCGTCGCCTGTGACCAAGATTGGAGTGTATTCTTTAGTGCTTAGGAATAATTTATGTTTAGATTTGAACAATTGTTGCTATTCTCCAGAAATGGCTAGAAACATCATTTCATTTCATGGTTTATATAGACAAGGTTTTACATTTTCTTTTAATAATGAGAATGGTTCTATTTTGGCTTATCTAAATGGTGTCTTTTACTTTGAAGCTATACCATGTAATGGAATTTATGAAATTGTTATGATTGTTGATAACTTAGGAAATGATGTTTTGAACATAGATTCTTCCACTAGTATGGACAAAACATCCTTGTGGCATTATCGTCTTGGACATGTCAACAAGAAACGCATAGCCCAACTCCAAAAGGATGGAGTGTTGGAGTCATTCGACCTTAGGGAAGATGACACATGCGAGTCTTGTTTACTTGGAAATATGACTAAGTCACCCTTCACGAGTACGTGTGAAAGGGGTGAGGGTCTATTGGACCTAATACATACCGATGTATGTGGACCGTTTAGATCAACCACGAAGGATGGGAACCGCTTCTACATGACTTTTACCGAAGATTATAGTAGATATGGGTATATCTATTTAATCAAGCAAAAGTCAGAAACCTTTGAAAAGTTCAAAGAGTTCAAGAATGAAGTGGAGAATCAATTGGGCAGGAAAATCAAGATGCTTCGATCCGATCGAGGAGGAGAGTACCTAAGTCTTGAATTCCACGATTATCTCAAGGAGTGTGGAATAGTTTCACAATTGACGCCTCCTAGGACACCGCAGTTGAATGGTGTGGCAGAAAGGCGTAATCGAACCTTATTGGATATGGTTCGCTCTATGATGTGTCGTGCTTCACTACCTATCTCTTTTTGGGGGTATGCCTTAGAGACTGCCGCCCATATCCTTAACCGATTCCCTACTAAGAAGGTTGCCAAAACACCTCACGAGATGTGGACAGGCAAAGCTCCCTCATTGGCACATATCAAGGTTTGGGGTTGCGAGGCTTTCGTAAGACGAGATACTCACGACAAGCTCGAACCTCGAAGTAAGCGATGTATTTTCATCGGCTACCCGCAGAAATCCTTTGCATATCTCTTCTATAGACCGAAGGACAATGTTGTCTTCGTTGCGAGGAGAGGAGTTTTCCGAGAGCGAGAACTCATAGGCCAAGGAGACAGTGGGAGGCAAATCAAGCTTGAAGAGATTCAAGAGTCGATAGATGAAGGAACCTCTACCGCTGGCACTCAACCCGAGGAGGAAACTCCGGTTGAACCGATTGACGAGTCCTTACCTCTTAGACGTTCCGATAGAATTAGAGTTCATCCCCATTTTTATGGTTTTTATATTACTACCGAAGGGGACACGTATATTAGTGATGGTACACTAATAAATCTTGATGAACCTAATAGCTATAAGGAAGCCATGGCAGGCCCGAAGTCTGCAAAATGGAAAAAGGCAATGGATAGCGAGATCCAATCCATGTATGATAACCAAGTTTGGAATTTGGTTGATTATGTTCCCAAGACCGTAGTTGTGAAGGGCTTTACTCAAACTCCCGGAGTTGACTATGATGAGACCTTCTAACCAGTTGCGAAGATTAAATCTATTAGAGTGATGCTAGCAATTGCAGCATTTCATGATTATGAGATTTGGCAAATGGATGTCAAGACCGCTTTCCTTAACGGAAAATTGGCTGAGGATGTTTACATGGCTCAGCCAGAGGGGTTTGTGGATCCGAAGCATCCGAATAGAGTGTGTAAGCTTGAGAAGTTTATTTATGGACTTAAGCAAGCGTCTCGCAGATGGAATCTTTGGTTCGATGAGAAAGTCAAAGAGTTTGGATTTGTACGAAGCGAAGACGAATCATGTGTATATGTCAAAGCCAGTGGGAGTATAGTAAGCTTCCTTGTTCTATATGTCGATGACATATTACTCATAGGAAACGACATCCCGACTCTGCAGGAGGTTAAGTCCTGGCTCGGGAAGTGCTTCGCTATGAAGGACCTCGGAGAGGCTTCTTACATTTTGGGAATAAGGATAGTAAGAGAAAGAAGTAAGAGACTAATTGGACTTAGTCAGAATACTTACTTAGAGAAGGTACTAAAACGTTTTAGTATGGAGAACTCGAAGAAGGGAGAATTACCGATACAAAGTAATGCCAAGTTGAGTAAGACTCAAAGTCCGAGTACCGAAGCTGAGATAGTAGAAATGAGCCGAGTACCATACGCTTCCGCAGTTGGCTCAATCATGTACGTTATGACTTGTACTCGCCCTGATGTAGCCTTCGCTTTGAGCATGGTTAGCAGATATCAAGGGAATCCTGGCAAAGCACATTGGATTGCGGTGAAGAATATCCTTAAGTACCTTCGGAAGACGAAGGAATGTTTCTTAGTCCTCGGAGGGAGTGATGACTTGAAGGTGCGAGGGTATAGTGACGCCTGTTTTCAGACCGACAGGGACAACTACCGTTCGCAGTCGGGCTAGGTCTTTACCCTAAATAGAGGAGCAGTGACATGGAAGAATTCCAAGAAGGAAACCGTAGCTGATTCAACGTGCGAATCAGAGTACATTGCAGCGAGCCAAGCGTCGAAGGAGGCAATATGGCTGAAGAACTTCATCAGTGATTGACTGGAAGGACCTTTTATGACTGGAAGGACCTTTTATGACTATATATTTACACATGATATATAACTAATATTTAAACGACCTTCGGACGGACACCCGATACCCCACCAGACCACATCTCAACGGCGAAAAGGAAATAAGGCGGGCAGGCCTTCCTAAGCCTTTTAAACATTGCTTATATAACTATACATACATGGACATGCAATTGATAATAAGTATAACAGAGCCTAAGTAAATGTATTTGATAAGTAAAAGAGTTTACAAAACAATTTGAAGCAAAACAGTTTGAACAGTAAGAAAATCATTGGTTTTGTAGTTATTAATCACATGTGATTGATGTAATTATTGGAATAGTGTCTAAGGCTGCAACTATATTAGGCAAGTATTTGACTCGGTTGTGCATGGTCCTTTTGGGTTGCCTTCACCATAGCAACTTGATAGGATGATTTATTAAGAGAGAATAAATATTATTAATATATTATGGGAATAATATAAAGAATAATAACATTGTTATTTGATTAATATAAGTCATAGAATTAATTGGAATTAATTTGGTGACTTAAAGAGATTAATTAAATAAGAGGGTATTATCTGTCAATTGTTTGATAGTTAAACTTTAGACTGTAAATCCATATAGATATGGATTGGACAGATTCTAGAAGCTCAAGGATAGCTTAAATCGTCCAAGAGTTATCTAAGGAATGAATTTGGATAGCCTTAAGAGAAGATTATCCAATTAGGGTTTAGGTTGTAACCCTTAAGGAGTCTATAAGTATAAATAGACCCTATGGCATAAGGAAATCGACACTTCATCTAAAGCATAGAAACCCTGGCCGATTTCCTCCCCTCTCCTCTCTCCCAAATCATCCTCCTTGCTATTTGGTGTTTGTAAGCCATTAGAGGAGTGACAATTGTGACTCTAGAAGCTCCAAGACAACAAGATCAACAAGGAATTCAAAGGTATGATTCTAGATCTGTTTTATCATTGTTCTTATTCCTAAATAGTCATTAGAATTCTTGGATTCAAAGCATGTTTAATTAGAAAGCCTAGATCCAAGCATTAGGGTTTTGCATGCGCACATAGGAAAGTTCTTGTAACATCCCTCTCTGGCACGTATCACAATATTGTCCGCTTTGGGCCACTCGGCACGAGGACTTCCCAGGGGGTCACCCATCCTGGTACAACTCCCGCCCGAGCACGCTTAACTGCAGAGTTCTTATGGTATCTGCTGCCCTCACGGCTTTAAAACGCATTGTGATAGGGAAGGTATCCACACCCCTTATAAGGAATGCTTAGTTCTCCTTCCCAGCCGATGTGCGATCAGATCTAACCCACTTTCACCCCCCATTATAGGGTTCGACGTCCTCGCCGAACACATCGACTCGTGCCCTGGCTCTGATACCATTTGTAACATCCCCCTTTGGCACGTATCACAATATTGTCCGCTTTGGGCCACTCGGCACGAGGACTTCCCAGGGGGTCACCCATCCTGGTAGTACTCCCGCCCGAGCACGCTTAACTGCAGAGTTCTTATGGTACTACTCCCGCCCGAGCACGAGGACTTAGTAATGTTTTTAAAGAAATTTTTAGTTCTGATTTTTGGGTCATTACAATTCAGGCAGAGAGTTGGAGGCAGTTCGCAGGACAGTTGGTCATAGCAAACTTCGAGGACGAAGTTTAGTTTAAGTGGGGGAGAGTTGTAACACCCCAAAGTTTGGAAAGCCAAGAAAAGAAAGAAAACCCCAATCTTAAGGGGAGACTCGGCGAGTCCAAGGAGGGACTCGGCGAGTCCGAGCGGGATCCGGGTTGAGGTATAAGCGACCGACTCGGCGAGTCGGCCAAGGTGACTCAGCGAGTTTGGTCTGAGCAAGGAAAACCCTAAATCCGGGACTTGGAACTTATTTAAATGTCTCATTCTCTCCCCTAGGGTTCCTTTACTGCCTCTCTAGCACATAACACTAAACCCTAGCCGCCATAATCATTTTGGGGCAAGATCTACCCTTAGTGAAGCTTTTGGAGCTTGAGAGAGAAGTTAGTCTTGTAGAGCAAGAAGGGGGCCTTGGATCCAGAATTGGTGGAACATTTCTGAGCATTTAAAGGTAATAAATCGTTACCTTCCCTCTTTTGTTTAATAGATCAACCTTGGCTATGTGATTTGGGGATTTTATGCCATGTTTAAGAACTATTTCGAGTTAGAAGCCTAGATCTGAAGTTGCTACTTCAGATCTGAGTGTATCTTGGCCTAGAAAGTTATAAAGCATATGTTCTTGGGTTGATAGTGAAGCCTCTTTGTCTTAAACCCTAGTTTGGATTGTTTTAAGCCTAGATCTCTTGATCTATACGTAAAGTTTGCCACTTTACGTGGGGGATAGGCCTTAGAAGTATGGATCTATGAGTTGGAAGCCCTGTTTGGCTCGAAAAGCCACTGCATGGATTAAGGACTGAATAGACTCGGCGAGTCCTTCGAGTGGACTCGGCGAGTAGCTTGAAGATGAGGAGGAACTCGACGAGTGGGATGAACAGCTCGTCGAGTCGGATGAAGTTAGGCATGAACTCGGCGAGTTGGAAGAACAACTCGACGAGTTGGTTGATGATTGCCTTGGGCTCGGCGAGTCTATTCTTGGACTCGGCGAGTCAGGTCGCGAAACCCCCAAACCCTTCGAGTTAAAACTCGAATCAGTGAGTCGGGTGGAGACTCAGCGAGTTGGACAGGTCAGGACTCGGGAATAGTTGACCCGGCAAGTCATGGACTGACTCGGCGAGTCGAGTCGCGAATAGAAAGACCCTGAGCATATGAACTCGGAGAGTTATTAGGTGGACTCGGCGAGTAGGGTTGACCTGAAAGGTTGACTTTGGCCAGGAGTTTGACCTTGACTAGAGTTGACCAAGTTGACCTTTGGAGGTCAGTTGGACTAAGTGTTATATTGACATTGGTAGCTCGAGGAGCTAGTGGAGCAGCAGTTCGGAGTCAGAGGTCGGGTAGCAGTCAAGAGGATTAGCGGCATCAGTTCAGCAGTCTCAGGTGAGTTTCCTTCCAGTAGGAACGGGTCTAAGGCCACAATGCCGGCCCGTTTAGCTAGTAGTAGTTTCCAGATTTGATCCGATGTAGTAGTTAGCATGTTTGATGCCTTCTTGGCTCGGACAGGATTTATGTGTTATGTGATCCAAGCTACGGCCTGATGTAGTATATGTGTGTTCATGCTAGTGGATATGTTTATCCTATGTTCAGTCAGCTTCGGAATTCGGTCCGATGTAGGGGACGGAGATCCCAGTCAGCTTCGGACTTCGGTCCGATGTAGGGGACAGGGGTCCCAGTCAGCTTCGGACTTCGGTCCGATGTGGGGGACGGAGGTCCCAGTCAGCTTCGGACTTTGGTACGATGTAGGGGACGGAGGTCCCAGTCAGCTTCGGACTTCGGTCCGATGTAGGGGCCGGAGGTCCCAGTCAGCTTCGGACTTCGGTCCAATGTAGGGGACGGAGTTCCCAGTCAGCTTCGGACTTCGGTTCGATGTAGGGGACGGAGGTCCCAGTCAGCTTCGGACTTCGGTCCGATGTAGGGGGCAAGGCCCCAGTTAGCCCGGACATCGGTCCGATGCAGTGGGCAAGACCCAGTATGTGCTTTATATGTTATTGTGTGGTATGTGGTAGATTGGGGGAGCTCACTAAGCTTCGTGCTTACGGTTTTCAGTTTTGGTTTCAGGTACTCAGTTTTCAAAGGAGGAGCTCGGGAAGATTGCAGTGCACACACCATAGTCAGTTAACCTAGGAATGTTTGACTCTGATAATGATAATATGTTTTGAATTTAATACTCAAAGATTATGTTATGACTTATGATACAGTTTTTATAAATATGACTTAGTAATGTTTTTAAAGAAATTTTTAGTTCTGATTTTTGGGTCGTTACAATTCAGGCAGAGAGTTGGAGGCAGTTCGCAGGACAGTTGGTCATAGCAAACTTTGAGGACGAAGTTTAGTTTAAGTGGGGGAGAGTTGTAACACCCCAAAGTTTGGAAAGCCAAGAAAAGAAATAAAACCCCAATCTTAAGGGGAGACTTGGCGAGTCCAAGGAGGGACTCGGCGAGTCCGAGCGGGATCCGGGTTGAGGTATAAGCGACCGACTCGGCGAGTCGGCCAAGGTGACTCGGCGAGTCTGGTCTGAGCAAGGAAAACCCTAAATCTGGGACTTGGAGCTTATTTAAATGTCTCATTCTCTCCCCTAGGGTTCCTTTACTGCCTCTCTAGCACATAACACTAAACCCTAGCCGCCATAATCGTTTTGGGGCAAGATCTACCCTTAGTGAAGCTTTTGGAGCTTGAGAGAGAAGTTAGTCTTGTGGAGCAAGAAGGGGGCCTTGGATCCAGAATTGGTGGAACATTTCTGAGCATTTAAAGGTAATAAATCGTTACCTTCCCTTTTTTGTTTAATAGATCAACCTTGGCTATGTGATTTGGGGATTTTATGCCATGTTTAAGAACTATTTCGAGTTAGAAGCCTAGATCTGAAGTTGCTACTTCAGATCTGAGTGTATCTTGGCCTAGAAAGTCATAAAGCATCTGTTCTTGGGTTGATAGTGAATCCTCTTTGTCTTAAACCCTAGTTTGGATTGTTTTAAGCCTAGATCTCTTGATCTATACGTAAAGTTTGCCACTTTACGTGGGGGATAGGCCTTAGAAGTATGGATCTATGAGTTGGAAGCCCTGTTTGGCTCGAAAAGCCACTGCATGGATTAAGGACTGAATAGACTCGGCGAGTCCTTCGAGTGGACTCGGCGAGTAGCTTGAAGATGAGGAGGAACTCGACGAGTGGGATGAACAGCTCGTCGAGTCGGATGAAGTTAGGCATGAACTCGGCGAGTTGGAAGAACAACTCGACGAGTTGGTTGATGATTGCCTTGGGCTCGGCGAGTCTATTCTTGGACTCGGCGAGTCAGGTCGCGAAACCCCCAAACCCTTCGAGTTAAAACTCGAATCAGTGAGTCGGGTGGAGACTCAGCGAGTTGGACAGGTCAGGACTCGGGAATAGTTGACCCGGCGAGTCATGGACTGACTCGGCGAGTCGAGTCGCGAATAGAAAGACCCTGAGCATATGAACTCGGAGAGTTATTAGGTGGACTCGGCGAGTAGGGTTGACCTGAAAGGTTGACTTTGGCTAGGAGTTTGACCTTGACTAGAGTTGACCTAGTTGACCTTTGGAGGTCAGTTGGACTAAGTGTTATATTGACATTGGTAGCTCGACGAGCTAGTGGAGCAGCAGTTCGGAGTCAGAGGTTGGGTAGCAGTCAAGAGGATTAGCGGCATCAGTTCAGCAGTCTCAGGTGAGTTTCCTTCCGGTAGGAACGGGTCTAAGGCCACAATGTCGACCCGTTTAGCTAGTAGTAGTTTCCAGATTTGATCCGATGCAGTAGTTAGCATGTTTGATGCCTTCGTGGCTTGGACAGGATTTATGTGTTATGTGATCCGGGCTACGGCCTGATGTAGTATATGTGTGTTCATGCTAGTGGATATGTTTATCCTATGTTCAGTCAGCTTCGGACTTCGGTCCGATGTAGGGGACGGAGATCCCAGTTAGCTTCGGACTTCGGTCCGATGTAGGGGACAGGGGTCCCAGTCAGCTTCGGACTTCCGTCCGATGTGGGGGACGGAGGTCCCAGTCAGCTTCGGACTTCGGTCCGATGTAGGGGACGGAGGTACCAGTCAGCTTCGGACTTCGGTTCGATGTAGGGGACGGAGGTCCCAGTCAGCTTCGGACTTCGGTCTGATGTAGGGGGCAAGGCCCCAGTTAGCCCGGACTTCGGTCCGATGCAGTGGGCAAGGCCCAGTATGTGCTTTATATGTTATTGTGTGGTATGTGGTAGATTGGGGGAGCTCACTAAGCTTCGTGCTTACGGTTTTCAGTTTTGGTTTCAGGTACTCAGTTTTCAAAGGAGAAGCTCGGGAAGATTGCAGTGCACACACCATAGTCAGTTAACCTGGGAATGTTTGACTCTGATAATGATAATATGTTTTGAATTTAATACTCAAAGATTATGTTATGACTTATGATACAGTTTTTATAAATATGACTTAGTAATGTTTTTAAAGAAATTTTTAGTTCTGATTTTTGGGTCGTTACAGTTCTTATCGCTAAAACCCATCAGTAATAACTATAAGTATTTAACTTGTATTCCCCCCACCCCCCATAAAAGCATTTAAAAACATTTAAACCATTGATTAGGGGTATGAACTCACCTGTAGTGAGTGGTACGGATGAACTGAAGATGTAGGATTGCTAGGTGTCAAGTGAAGTCCTGAACACACTCTATGATCCTAATTAACATATAATCACACATATATGTACCCAATTAGTTTTAAACTACTAATTGATAATGATAAGACCTCCTAGAACATGCTAAACACCTTACATAGGTGTTATTAGCCCTAAGGATGGCATCTAAGTTGTTGTAGGTCAAGGCTAGAGTGTTTGGGGTCCAAGGGTAAACTCCTTTGGAGTTTCAGTTTTCATGACTATTGCCCAAGGATTTTACGGCAGTAAACTCAAGGGTTTATGGTCGTAAACACTACACTTTATGACCATAAGTTGTTTTGAGGTTTAACAAGTCCTTTGAAGGATTTCTATTTGGTGGTTAGGCCTTTGGAAGGGATTAGGGCATTATTACACTCCTTGGAGGAGTTTACGGCCCCAAGGCCATTTCCTTTTGGGTTTACTATATGGAAAGTGGTATTGTTATGTTTTCAAGTCCTTAGCTCAACAAGGTAAAAGTCTAGGTTAGATTTTAGGCCTAAGGAAGGAATATGGTCCATTTATACCCACACTGGGGTGTTTACGGTTTTGGGAGATCCCCAAAACGTAAACACATAAAAATGATGGACTATGGTGTTTTTCATGGCTTAAACACATCAAGGAAGGATCTAGACAAGTCCCTTAGGCATTGTGAAGCATCTAGACACCCTAAAGCACCACTTTGCACCTTATTTGGTGTTTACGGTTTTCTGAGCCTCCCAAAACCGTGAACACCTTGTTCTTTGTGTTCTTGGGACTTTTCCTTGATATTAATATGTATAGCAAGCTTTAAATGACTCTGGATAGAAGTACTTACTTTGTGGAAGCTTGTAATGAACTTAAAGTCCAAGAACACTAGTGTGTGTTCTTAGTGTTTTGAAAATCTAATCAAAACATGAAATTTGATGGATTAAAGGATGTATAATCACTAGATGTTGTGATATAACAACTAATTAAGCCAAGAAGTACTTATGTTTTCGGGAAATCGGGCGAAAACCGGGATGATATTTGAGAGTGTTTTGAGTTTACTCTTTTAGGGTGAAAATGAAAAGTGTCCTACTTTGGGGAGTAAACTCATGCTTAAGGCATGAGTTTACGGTTTTAGAGGGAGTTTACGGCCCAAACATAAAAGTTTGTCCGTGAACTTCTAAGCTACGTGGTATTCGCGATTTAGAAATTTCAAGACCCGAGACAGCCCATCCGTTCACCCGTTCGTTTAAAGATCAATTATTAAAATAATCAAACGGACTTTAATTTCCTAAAAACAAGTAAAAGTGAACTTGAATTATAATATGAAGTGATTGCCTTTTTGTTGGAATAGTGTCTAAGGCTACAACTATATTAGGCAAGTATTTGACCCGGTTGAGCATGGTCATTTTGGGTTGCCTTCACCATAGCAACTTGACAGGATGATTTATAATGAGAGAAGGAATATTATTAAGGAATAATAATATTGTTATTTGATTAATATAAGTCATAAATTAATTAGGAATTAATTTGGTGACTTAAAGAGATTAATTAAATAAAGGGGTATAAACTGTCAACTGTTTGATAGTTGCACTTTGGGCTATATATCCTTTAAAGATAAAGGGTGGACGATTTATAGGGCTATGGATAGCCATAAAATCGTCCAAGGCTTATCATGGAAAGGATTTGGATTGCTTAGGGCCTAAGTTATCCGATTAGGGTTTAAGGGTGAAACCCTAGGAGCCTTACTAGTATAAATAGACCCCATGGGTTAAGGAAATCGGCACTTGTGCTTTAGAAAGAAACCCTGGCCGATTTCTATTCCCTCTCCTCTCTCCTAAATCATCTTCTTGCTAGTTGGTGTTTGTAAGCCATTAGAGGAGTGACAATTGTGACTCTAAAGCCTCAAGGACAACAAGATCAAGCAAGTGATTCAAGGTAAGCTTCTAATCTTTGATTTCATATTGTTATTATTGTATATTAGCCATTAGAAGTCTAGGATTCAATGTATGTTCAATTAGAGAAACCTAGATCCAAGCATTAGGGTTGCATGTGCACATAGGGATGTTCATATGGCTAAAACCCATCAGTGGTATCAGAGCCTAGATTGGTTTCTATTGAATTGATACTTTGATTGCTTGTTTGTTGCTGAAAAATTCGTTTTTCTGTCCTCTGCCTGATGAACTCGGCGAGTCCCATGGTGCTACTCAGCGAGTCCATCTTGGTACTCGGCGAGTTCGAGCGTCAGAATGAGGAAACTTCGGGATTTCTTGCTGTTTATCTTTGAGATACTTGCCTTAATCATATTAGATCAATATAAACCCGATTTTATGATATATATGAGTATATTCTTGACCTAATTGAAGATATTTATCAATTAATAAAATATTTGTTTCCTTATGTGATAATTGATTAATTATTTTATTTTAATTGGTAAATTGTTTTGCAAGAAATCATTAAATAAATCAAATATGGATAATTATGGAATTAATTGTTAATTAAGATTATTTGTTATTTGATCCTGTATGTTTTAAATGTTTAAAACTTGCCCTCAAGTTTTGAAATTTATGTTTTGTGATTAAAAGTTTAATTTAGACAATTTAAATTTCAAACCCTAGAATTTTACAAGTTTAAAATCCAACCCTATACTAATATAATATTACAAGACTAATATGTATATATGTATAATTAAAATGCTAGTCTTACCGTTAGTAGGCCTCATTCACGAAGTCAGTCTATAAGGTGGGTATAAGGTTGCTGCCTATAAAATGGCGCTTAATGGGTGTACACTCACACCCACCTCTTGCTTGATCGGTGGAGGGTCGTTAGCCGAACGGGTAGGATAGGGCAACCTCATCTCCTCATTAAAAGTATAATATGAAATACAAAGTAACTACATGTTTTTCAAAAATTTCCAAATCTTAGTTACTTTAGGAAAAGTGAATTGATGCAATCCCATGAAATTACACTTTGCACCCTTGCTAAGAAGTTAGTGGAGCGTGTGTGGTTTACCGTCACACTAATTGGTTCTAAGCAAAGGTGGCAAAGGGTGATTCATTGTTTATCATAGTTCAATGGAGCGTGTGTGGCTTACCGGCACATGGAATAGGTGATCGTTACAATGAAGGCACCATGTGAATTTGCATGGTAATTCACACCCGCTTTGTGATCCTCGGTATCCCAGTCACAAACGAGAGGGGCATATCGAGATTTAAACATGCCATTGAAAAGTTTCAATGAATCTCATCCAAACCTAGGAATTCTCAATACATTTAGGACTTACAGTTATGTTTTTATGGTGGAGAATTAGTGAATCGTCATTCACTTACCTTCATATTATTTTCATGTTGGATTACGACATCCCTTTTCTAATATGTAAATATTGTTGTTGGATCCTAGCCCTAATTTTTCTTATTGGGCGATAATTATGGATTCATATTCTAATCTATCTTTGTCCTTTCTATTTGTAGGTGTCGAACGCAAACAACGCTGCTGCTAGTTCATTCACATTGATGAGCCTTTGTCAAAAGGTCACTTTCGATGGGACGAACTTTAGCGAATGGATAAGATACATTCGCACGATTGCTCGCTATGAGGACAAGGAGTATGTCCTCGATGAGAAGCTCGAGAAGATCAACCCAGAAATCGCTACTCCGGCTGAAATGATCGCTTTTGAAACCCACAAGCGTGATGCAACGAAGGTACATTGCATCATGATTGCCACCATGAATTCCGAATTCCAAAAGTCCTATGAGGACATGTACCCGTACGAAATGCATCAAGACTTATTGGAGAGATACCACCAGAACGCGAGGCAAGAGCGTTACGAGATTTTCACTAACATGATTTCTGCTAAAATGGGTCATGGAGAATCTCTTACCGTGCACTTGCAAAAGATGCAAAGGTATGTCGATCGTCTTCGCAAGTTAAATGTTGACTTTGGGGAAGACTTGGCGATCGACATGGTGGTTCACTCTTTGCCTTCATGTTACAATCAATTTAGGATGACCTACCACATGAACAAGGAAGAGGTCACCGTAAGCAAGCTCCAAGGTCTCCTTAGGGTTGCTGAAAGCAACCTAAAGGACAAGTCTGTTGCACCCACTCCCAACCCAACCGTTGCTCCTGTTTTGGCCATTGGGAGAGGAAAGGGCAAGAATAGGAAGGCTCCGTCTAAGAGCCACCGCAAGGGAAAGTCCCGAGATGGTTCCTCTTCTAGTGGGACCAAAGTCGATCCTGCTAAACCCTGTCCTAACCCTAAGGAGGCAGAGTGCCATCATTGCCATAAAATAGGGCATTGGAAGAGAAGCTGCCCAGACTACCTGCAAGCCATAAGGGAAGGAAAGATCAAGCCATCTTTCGCAGGTATTTATACAATTAAATCTAACGATTCATCTCATTCTATTTCTTGGGTCCTTGATACCGGTTGTGGTTACCACATTTGTTCTAATGTGCAGGGACTAAGAAGAAGTAGGGATGTGGAGCAAGGAAGGATCAATCTAATCATGGGGAACAGAAGATCGTCGCCTGTGACCAAGATTGGAGTGTATTCTTTAGTGCTTAGGAATAATTTATGTTTAGATTTGAACAATTGTTGCTATTCTCCAGAAATGGCTAGAAACATCATTTCATTTCATGGTTTATATAGACAAGGTTTTACATTTTCTTTTAATAATGAGAATGGTTCTATTTTGGCTTATCTAAATGGTGTCTTTTACTTTGAAGCTATACCATGTAATGGAATTTATGAAATTGTTATGATTGTTGATAACTTAGGAAATTATGTTTTGAACATAGATTCTTCCACTAGTATGGATAAAGCATCCTTGTGGCATTATCGTCTTGGACATGTCAACAAGAAACGCATAGCCCAACTCCAAAAGGATGGAGTGTTGGAGTCATTCGACCTTAGGGAAGATGACACATGCGAGTCTTGTTTACTTGGAAATATGACTAAGTCACCCTTCACGAGTACGTGTGAAAGGGGTGAGGGTCTATTGGACCTAATACATACCGATGTATGTGGACCGTTTAGATCAACCACAGAGGATGGGAACCGCTTCTATGTGACTTTTACCGATGACTATAGTAGATATGGGTATATCTACTTAATCAAGCAAAAGTCAGAAACTTTTGAAAAGTTCAAAGAGTTCAAGAACGAAGTGGAGAATCAATTGGGCAGGAAAATCAAGATGCTTCGATCCGATCGAGGAGGAGAGTACCTAAGTCTTGAATTCCACGATTATCTCAAGGAGTGTGGAATAGTTTCACAATTGACGCCACCTAGGACACCACAATTGAATGGTGTGGCAGAAAGGCGTAATCGAACCCTGTTGGACATAGTTCTCTCTATGATGAGTCGTGCTTCACTACCTATCTCTTTTTGGGGGTATGCCTTAAAGACTGCCGCCCATATCCTTAACTGAGTCCCTACTAAGAAGGTTGCCAAAACACCTCACGAGATGTGGACAGGGAAAGCTCCCTCGTTGGCACATATCAAGGTTTGGGGTTGTGAGGCTTTCGTAAGACGAGATACTCACGACAAGCTCGAACCTCGTAATGAGCGATGTATTTTCATCGGTTACCCGCAGAAATCCTTTGGATATCTCTTCTATAGACCGAAGGACAATGTTGTCTTCGTTGCGAGGAGAGGCGTTTTCTGAGAGCGAGAGCTCATAAGCCAAGGAGACAGTGGGAGGCAAATCGAGCTTGAACAGATTCAAGAGTCGATAGATGAAGGAACCTCTACCGCTGGCACTCAACCCGAGGAGGAAACTCCGGTTGAACCGATTGACGAGTCCTTACCTCTTAGACGTTCCGAAAGAGTTAGAGTTCAACCCCAGTTTTATGGTTTTCATATTACTAACGAAGGGGAAACGTATATTAGTGATGGTACACTAATAAATTTAGATGAACCTAATAACTTTAAGGAAGCCATGGCAGGCCCGGAGTCTGCGAAATGGAAAGACGCAATGGACAGCGAGATCCAGTCCATGTATGACAACCAAGTTTGGAATTTGGTTGATAATGTGCCCGGACGTAAGACCATTGGGTGCAAATGGATCTTCAAGAAGAAGACCAATGTGGATGGAAATGTACACACATATAAAGCACGATTGGTCGCGAAGGGCTTTACTCAAACTCCCGTAGTTGACTATGATGAGACCTTCTCACTAGTTGCGAAGATAAAATCTATTAGAGTGATGCTAGCTATTGCCGCATTTCATGATTATGAGATTTGGCAAATGAATGTCAAAACTGCTTTCCTTAATGGGAAGTTGACCGAGGATGTTTACATGGCTCAGCTAGAGGGTTTTGTCGATCCAAAGCATCCGAATAGAGTGTGTAAGCTTGAGAAGTCCTTTTATGGACTTAAGCAAGCGTCTCGTAGATGGAATATTTGCTTCGATGAGAAATTCAAAGAGTTTGAATTTGTACGAAGCGAAGATGAATCGTGTGTATATGTCAAAGCCAGTGGGATCATAGTTAGCTTTCTCGTTTTGTATGTAGATGACATACTACTCATAGGAAACGACGTCCCGACTCTGCAGGAAGTTAAGTCCTGGCTCGGGAAGTGCTTCGCTATGATAGACCTTGGAGAGGCTTCCTATATTTTAGAAATAAGGATAGTAAGAGAGAGAAGTAAGAGACTAATAGGACTTAGTCAGAACACTTACTTAGATAAAAGTACTAAAACGTTTTAGTATGGAAAATTCGAAGAAGGGAGAATTACCGATACAAAGTAATGCCAAGTTGAGTAAGACTCAAAGTCCGAGTACCGAAGCTGAAATAACAGAAATGAGTCGAGTACCATACGCTTCCGCAGTTGGCTCAATCATGTATGCTATGACTTGTACTCGCCCTGATGTAGCCTTTGCTTTGAGCATGGTTAGTAGATATCAAGGGAACCCTGGCAGAGCCCATTAGATTGCGGTCAAGAGTATCCTTAAGTATCTTCGGAGGACCAAGGAATGGTTTTTAGTCCTCGGAGGAAGTGATGACTTGAAGGTGCGAGGGTATAGTGACGCCAGCTTTCAGACCGACAGGGACAACTACCGTTCGTAGTCGGGCTGGGTCTTTACCTTGAATGGAGGATTAGTGACTTGGAAAAGTTTCAAGCAAGAAACCGTAGCTGATTCAACGTGCGAATCAAAGTACATTGCAGCGAGCGAAGCGTCGAAAGAGGCGATATGGTTGAAGAACTTCATAGGTGATCTTGGAGTTGTACCTGCCATAAAGGAGCCCATGGAGATATTCTGTGATAATGAAGGAGCGGTTGCCTTGACAAAGGAACCAGGAGATCATGGTAGATCTCGACACATCGACAGAAAATATCACTTTATTAGACATCGTGTAGAAGAAGGACAACTCGTAGTGAAGAGGATATCATCAGAAGATAATCCAGCAGATCCGCTTACGAAGGGACTGAGTAGCGTTAAGCACTTGCGGCATGCTAAGAGTATTGGGCTGAAGGATGATATTAGTATAGATTAGATAGTAGTAGAAACATGTAATAGATAAATGTAATTGACATTTGATGATTAAATAAAAGAGTATTATTTATGAGTAATGTTATTGTCTTATGTTAATTGTTTAACTATTGTTTCATTTTACATGTTTTGACTTCCAGAATAATTGAATTTATTAAGAATAATCGAATTGTTCAAATTGTCCACAATCGTTCATATGTTGGAAGTAGATATGAATGAAGATTGTCATGAATTAGTGTGTAGATTGTCTAAATGGTATTAGACATAGCAAAGGGTTGCTGCAACGCTCATGAGTGCTTATGAACTAGTTTTGAGCATTGGAACAAAACCATGCTTGTTGGAATCACTTTATGGAATATGATAAAAGGGGTGATCGCAAGACGATAATATCATATAGTCTTCAAACCTAGATATATGGTTTGTTATTTGTTAATTGATTGTACATTGATAATGCGAAACCGCATCAGTAACTTGATGTTATAAAACGCATTGTTGTGTATAGTTGATTAATGAATAAGTAAATGAATATAAGTCGAAGTTTATATGTTACTTTTATCCCAAGGGGGTAAAAGCGATATCTCGGCCGCTCGATGATTTGATTTGACTTATGTGCCGGGCCCGGTCAGAACTGAATTGATGTGTTCGATTAAGTTATATGTCAAATAAATCGGAGATCGAGAAACCAGATGCCAGACAAATTAGTTCCATGTAAATGTCAGTATGATATCTAAACAGAGGACTGTACGATCCCTTACCTAAAGGACAAGATTGATTAGATCAGAGTTTGACAACGTCTTTGAGAGCTACGATTGCTAATCGGAATATACTTATATAGTTACTAGACTTATCTAAGTGGGAGACTGTTGGAATAGTGTCTAAGGCTACAACTATATTAGGCAAGTATTTGACCCGGTTGAGCATGGTCCTTTTGGGTTGCCTTCACCATAGCAACTTGACAGGATGATTTATAATGAGAGAAGGAATATTATTAAGGAATAATAATATTGTTATTTGATTAATATAAGTCATAAATTAATTAGGAATTAATTTGGTGACTTAAAGAGATTAATTAAATAAAGGGGTATAAACTGTCAACTGTTTGATAGTTGCACTTTGGGCTATATATCCTTTAAAGATAAAGGGTGGACGATTTATAGGGCTATGGATAGCCATAAAATCGTCCAAGGCTTATCATGGAAAGGATTTGGATTGCTTAGGGCCTAAGTTATCCGATTAGGGTTTAAGGGTGAAACCCTAGGAGCCTTACTAGTATAAATAGACCCCATGGGTTAAGGAAATCGGCACTTGTGCTTTAGAAAGAAACCCTGGCCGATTTCTATTCCCTCTCCTCTCTCCTAAATCATCTTCTTGCTAGTTGGTGTTTGTAAGCCATTAGAGGAGTGACAATTGTGACTCTAAAGCCTCAAGGACAACAAGATCAAGCAAGTGATTCAAGGTAAGCTTCTAATCTTTGATTTCATATTGTTATTATTGTATATTAGCCATTAGAAGTCTAGGATTCAATGTATGTTTAATTAGAGAAACCTAGATCCAAGCATTAGGGTTGCATGTGCACATAGGGATGTTCATATGGCTAAAACCCATCACTTTTAGGGTTTGACCAAATGAAAATTTCGGGTTGTCACAGATAACACTTAACCTCCCTTTGGGGCCCCCTTCAATCACCTTCCCCTTGAACGTTGATGGTCTCGCGACGAGCTTATCGTCTTTTTGTGGTGGCCTTGTTATGGGTCTCTCTCCCCCACTAGGTTTCCTGGCCGGAGTATCTCTTCGGAAGTCCATAAGGTCTTCTGCCACTACGATAACTTCGTCAACATCTTGGACATTCCTCCTCTCCAGCTCGTTATAAGCCCAAGATTGTAGTCCATCGTGGAAGTAGAATAACTTGTATTTCTTTGGAAAATTGGGCAACTCAAGCATCAAGGCGGTAAAGTCTACCACAAAATCTTTAATAGACCTGACATGTTTCAATCCCCAAAGTTTCTCCATGGCTACGTCTTCAACATTATGGGGGTAAAATTGTTTCTTGAGTTATCTCTTAAACTTCTCCCAAGTGTTTATGACATATAAGCCTTTCTCAATGTCACCATGCTTCCGCCTCCACCATAGTGTTACGTTTTCACTCAAGTACAGAACGACCGTGTCTATTTTAGATTTGTCCTCCTTGACTCCGATAGCATTGAAATAACATTCTAGGGACTTCGAGTAGTTTAGGATCACGCTTACCACCATATTTCGAGGGTTTAGGTACTTCTGTATGTTGCGTCATCTTTGTAACAGATCCTTCGGCTATCGCTGCTTTACATAGCTTTACCTCATCTTTTAAAGTGCTTATCTTCTCATGGAACTCATTTCGCAAGGTGTTGACAAGTCCAAGGACTTCTTCCATGATGACACCGATGGTCTCCTTCAATCCATTGCTCGTGTCACTTATTTCTGCAACGAACTGATCAACGGTATCCTTCCATTCAAGGATCTCACCAACGTTAATCTTTGTCCTTGTAAGCTTGTTTTCTAAGCTTGCCAAGACATCTATCGATTGTTCCCTTTTTGGACTTTCTTCCTTTCTCCTCGACGACAGGGGGCACGTTTTCTACTTCACTACTTCCTCTTTCCATATCTATGATCATGTACGAAACTGAGCTCTGATACCACGTGTCACAGGATGAATTGGTCACCGTGTGCCACTTAGTGTAACTTCGAAATCAGGCTACAACACTTCCTTGAGATGTATAAACGACTAAGTAAGCAAAAGAATAAGGCTTTCGATTTTCTACAAACGAAAGAGAACTTCTATTATAAGAGCTCGAGCGAGTACAAATAAGCTTTCTGATGGTTTGGAGCAAATGAGCTCCTCCCGATTTATACTTGTTCTTCCCCTTCTAGGGAAGTTTCTAGATATCATTACATTAGTCCTACATTCATGACTAATCTAGATTATTCTACCAAGCTACATGTATTTACAAGTCTCCATGAAGTGTGTTAAATCATTCTTCGATGTCCTAGAGAAATCTAGGACGTTCCAGGGTCTATTGGGCTTTACTTGTATGTTCTCCCACTTTCACGAGTACTCTGGAAGAATCTAGAATCTCGATCGTGATAGGGCGATCGTGATAGGAGGATCAAAATGACCGTTTAATTGGTTTTGCAGTGCAAATCCCATTTCGCCTGTCAACCACTAAATCAATAGTTATTTGAGCATTTTTCACTAAATTTGGGTGATCTTTGGAAAAAAAAAACTTTTAAAAATGATTATTTTTGTCTTATTCTTTTATAATAAACTAAGAAGGCATAAAAAATAACATTATGGCATCTCTATAATTAGTCTTTCAAAAACTTTTATTTTTTCACATGGTTATTATTAGTAACGTTTACTGATCAAAAAATTATTGTTAAAACTCATTATAAATGGTTAAACTTTTATAAACTTTTTGATAAAAAAAAAATAAGTTAAATTATCTTTACTTTTTATATGTTATATAAAATATCCTTAAATTATTATTTTTTTAATTTTTAAGTTTATTTTTTACTTTTCAAAAAATAACAATGATATTAATATTTTAATAAATAAAAATTGTTAATAGTATGTTACAGTAATGTTTTTCTAACTTTTAGTATTTGTATCATATTACAATTTTAAATATTTTTATATAAATTTCTATAAAATATATTCAAATCTATTTTGTATATTTATAAATAATATGAAAAATATATAAAAAATGTTAATATTTAAATTTACTAGGGTGTTAAAAATGTTATGAAATATAATGATCAAAGTGAACAAAACATAAAAGAATACTAAAATGTTAAAGTTTAAATAAGCGGTCGAAGTAAAATCTCAATAAAACTCAAATCTTTAACGATAAAAAGTTTTTTCAAATATATTTTCCAAATAGTAAGACTTTAAAAACAAAAACTACTATCATAAATACTTATTGAACAATGTGACATCATCTTGTTTTTTGAACGGTTTAAGTTTTTTTCTAGTGAAAAATATTGATCATCTCAACTGTGTTTAATAGGACCGGTTCTGAGGATTCAAATGCCCAAAAAAAATAGAAAAAAAGGCATTTATCAGTTGTCATATATTAAAGATTTATTCCTATTAAAATGAAATAGCTACACTTTTCTTGGAGGTGGTTAAGCGTGACACAATATAAGTCACTCACAACCAACCATTGAATAAGCATATGTGGTTCTAAAAGAATTGCATTAAACCCAATATAACATCATTACACTTTCACATATAAGAATTTTGTAAGATCCCAAGGAATGACAAATGTTTACGTTCCTTAATTGCACGAACAACATTGTTATATTTAAGTCTTGCAACATCAAGTGTAGTTTGACTTTCAACATTCATCCGTAAGGCGTTGACTGAAAATTGAGATGATAAATATTTCATAAGCAATTGGTTACATATAACAAATACCATGACAAACTTTCTTGGGTAATTTTGAAGTCCAAAATCCATTTTTTAAAAGTTTTGTCCCATTCACACCAGATAATTATTATTTTATGTTATATCATTGACTATGATGGGGTCTAAAAAAAGTAACCAATGTTCTCATTGACTTAAAAGCACACACCACCATGTAAAAGCAATAGCTTAAGCATCTATTATGTGCCTCTTTTGCAGCATGGTGAGCAGAATGACCATTGAAATTAAATTTGTTACGATTAGTGAGAGAAATTACCATGGCCAACTGACAGACCAAATAAAATACCTTCTTTATCATGCTTTAGGGAGTAAACCAACACACATGTATAATAGTAGTTCACAATGACACCTAATTCCATAAGGTTTTAGCTACATTATATAGATTTGAAGCCAATATCAGATGAGACTCTCCTTCTTTGTCTTTCACTGCCTTAAAAACAACAAATTTCGTCACTAATACTTGTGTGGGTACCATATACATAGAAAATAAAACTAGTCTTGATTTTCCCAAAATCCAAATGACCGTATCCATGTCAATTAGAGGAACTAGAATACTAGAATCTAACAACATTTTGATTTCTAAATTCTGATCTAATAACATAAATACATCATCATACATAAATGATCGAGTAGACGATTACCTGATTAGAAAGGTTAGCAAGACTGCAGTATACAGGAGTGGACGGATGACGATCGTGGATTGAGTGATTTCCTGCTTCCTTATCAATTAGACTACCTGGACGCTGAATAACTGATGCCTTCTGTTGCCTTCGCGTTTGGACTATCGACCGATTAGAGGACTGAGCTGCTGAATATATAATATTAAAAGAAAAATGGGCCCCATAAAAAATAGGTCTTGTTCTTGTGCCCACCTTGCCATTGCCCACAACTATTAAGGTAATTAGTTTTTCAGTATGTTTACATCTGGGTAACTATCTTTTTTTTGTACACATGTAGGTAACAAACTTGTTGGAAGTGTTCACATATGACCATTATGACCTGCTATAGCAGGTTAAATCCTAGATGTGAACGCTTTCACCAAGTTCGTTACCTAAATGTGTACAAAAAAAGATAGTAACCCAAATATGAACAAAACGAAAAGTAAAAATTAAATTACATGAATGGTCCCTGTGGTTTGGGGGAATTTGTGTTTTTGGTTCCTAACTTATTTTTTTAACTTGGATGGTCCCTACTGTTTATTTTTGTTGCGTGTTTGGTCCATGTCTTACCTAAAAAGACTATTGTGCACTTATTAATTTATTTTTGAATTAATTTTCTTATTTATGTATTTATTTTTTACATATTTAAAAAAATTAATAGACCACATATATTTATATCTCCTCGAATGATCCCTACTGTTTATTTTTTAATTAATTTAATTTTTTAACTCGGATGGTCCCTACTATTTAATTTTGTTACGAACTTGGTCTCTGTATTACCTAAAATGACTAGTATGCCCTTATCAATTTTTTTTTAATTAATTTTCTTGTTTATGTACTTATGCTTTATATATTTAAGAAAAATTAGTAGACCCCACATATCTATATCTCCTCACCATCTCATCTTTCATCATTCTCAACTTCTATTTATTTTCCATCTTTAGTGATATCGATGTCTTCATAATCACTTCTTTTTTCGGTCCTTCAACTTCGTCGAATCAACACCACAACCCACTAAAGATGAAGAGACAGTAGGTTATGGTGTTGGTTCGCCAGAGTTGAAGTACAAAAAAAAAAGAAGGATAGTGAAGACGTCGATATTACTAAATATGGAAAAAAAATATAAGATGGGGAGGATGAGAGATGAGATGGGGACCGGTAAGACCCAAATAAAATTTCTCAAATGTGGTTTCAGGTTTATGGTGAGGAGATACATATATGTGGGGTATATTAATTTTTTTATAAAAAAATAAATACATAAATGTGAAAATTAATTTAAAAAAGTTAATAATGGAAAAATAGTATTTTTAGATAAGACATAGACCAAACGTGTAGCAAAAAATAAACAGTAGGGATCATCCGAGTTAAAAAAAAAATTAATTAAAAATAAACTGTAGAGATCATCCGAGGAGATACAAATATGTGTGGTCTATTAATTTTTTTAAATATGTAAAAAAATAAATACATAAATAAGAAAATTAATTAAAAAATAAATTAATAAGGGCACAATAGTCTTTTTAGGTAAGACAGAGACCAAACGTGCAACAAAAATAAACAGTAGGGACCATCTAAGTTAAAAAAATAAGTTAGCGACCAAAAACACAAATTCCCCCAAACCACAAAGACCATTCGTGTAATTTAATTTTTACTTTTCGTTTTGTTCATATTTGGATAACTATTTTTTTTGTACACATCTAGGTAACGAACTTGTTTAAAGCGTTCACATCTAGGATTTAACATGCTATAACAGACCATAATGGTCACATGTGAACACTTCTAATAAGTTTGTTTTCTAGATACGTACAAAAAAAGATAATTACCCAGATGTGAACATACCAAAAAGTTAATTACCTTAATAAGTCATATTCCCTCTGATGTTTAACGAGCCATCTTAAAGAATTTGATTTAAACTAGTATATAACTAGTTGTGAGACCTGTATAATATACGGGTTGATTAAAACAAAATATTAAGTACGAACGACTAAATAGAAATTTTATTTGAATTTGAAATTGAAATAAGTGAAAATTATGAGAAAAAAACATACAAAGAATAAATTAATTAAAATTATTTGTTTAATGTGTACTAAAGGGGTTAATTATAACAAAATATTAAACATAAAGGTTTTAACTGTAAATTTATTTGGAATTGAATTTGAAATTTAAAATTTAAAATTTGATAGTCATTATGGTAGGTTTAATTTATAGAAAGTAATTAATGATATATTGAAAATGAAAATTAAAATAATGACAAGTGGAAAATAAATATATTTCAAATTATGACATAATGACATGTGGCTAATCTTATGAGAGAAGGACATGTGACAAAGTCATTTTTATTTATTAATATTTTTTTCAACCACAAAATCACGTAACATAAATATTATATACCAAGAATTCTTAATGTCTTTCCCTCACATATTACAATTTTGGAGTCTTTTGATTTTAACAAAAACACCAAAATAGTCTTCAAAAATTAGCATTTCAGCAAATCATGTAATTATAGTAAAATATATGGAAATCTCTGCTATATATTAAATATGGATCGAAAAAACGTGATTAAACAAAGTTTTTATCCCACGTTTCAATTATAAATACACGACAAAAATATAAAATCATCATGACCACCTTTAAGTAGACTACTAAATAGTAGTTATTATAAATATTTTTAATAAAGTATTATACATTTATTACTAAATTGTTGTATAGTGAATTTATATAAAAATTTGTTAGAATATACAATCTCGTATACAATATCCTCAGTGGCGGATGCATAACGTTTTAGTAGAGGTGACACTAAAACAAATTTCCGAAAAAAATCTAGATTAGTAGTAGCACTCGCATTTTAAGTCGGTACACTTAATAGAAAAAAACATAACTTTTTTTACACTACATGTCGGAATCGTAGCAGTGACCCGGGTCCCCCCGGGCTCCACTAAAGTCCGCCACTGAATGTCTTACTCATTTTAGAAAACTTTCTATTTAATAAATTGATTCATCCACTTGAAATATATATTTTATTAACGATAGTTCCAAAAGTGTTGTAATTCATGTAGATCAATCAAATTGTTAAATAGAAATATTATAGGTTATACGCTAGCATACCAAGTTTATGAGAATTCTTAATTATTTTAAAAAAAAAATCAATTTTGTTTTTTTATTTGCGACCCAAAACTTAAAGGTGTTTGTGATTGTTTATTTAAAACAATATATATCTCTATACTAATAAAAGAGTAGCTCTTTTGCCATGTGTCACCATATTAGACATTTTAATTAATGTGTTGCCACTTGTCAATCTATTAGTTTTCCATTTTAAATTTATTAGACCTCCTCATTAATGTGATTCTATTTTAAATTTTAAATTTTAAATTATTGTTTTCATTATTTCACAAATAAAAAATATCTAATATATATTAAAAATTAATTTTACATATTTATTTGAATCAATGATTATAATTTCACATAACTAATAAAAAATATCTCTTAAATTAATAATTTGTTTAAAATAACTTATTAATAATTTTGACTTTTTACTATAAAAATTTGATTAATTTTATAACTGTGGTTCTCACGGGTTATAAACTAGTGTGTGTGTATATATATATATATATATATATATATATATATATATATATATATATATATATATATATATATATATAACTCGTAGTTTCCTACGGTTACAAAATTAATTAAACTTTCATAGCAAAAAAATCAAAATTATTAACCCCACATGATGTGTTGTTTGCCCACTGAGACTTTGGGTAGTCTCTAGGGTTGCTGATAATCCATAGGGCATGTTGTTTGCCGACTGAAACTTCGAGTGGTTTTAGGGTTGCTGATAACCCATAGTTTTTATTTGTGTTGTGGTGTATGTGATATTCTGAAGAACTCACTAAGTTTTGTATTTACAATTGTGGATTAAATATTTTGTAGGTATTTATCGGATTGTGAAGGCGAAAATATACACACACATTAACAGATTGTGATTTAAGATTTCGTATTATCTTCTTATTAACTCTGATTTTGGAATGATGGTTTATGAATAAATAGTGTGACTTTATTAAGAATGGATGTTATATTATCTTAAAATGAAAAAAAAAATAGCCTTAGCTTTTGGGATGTTACACACATCTCTCTCTCTCTCTCTCTCTCTCTCTCTCTCTCTCTCTATATATATATATATATATATATATATATATATATATATATATATATATATATATATATACAGTGACGGAGCTTGAAGTGTTGATTGGGGGGGGGGGGGGGGGGGGGGGGGGAATAAAATATGTATAAAAATTGAGGAATAGGGGGGGTGGGGGGGCAAAGTCAAAATTTCTAGTTTTAGGCTTAATATGTAAAAAATTTAATACTTAAGGGTTAGTTATGAAAAAAAAACAGGAGGGGCATAGCCCTCCTGGCCTTACATAAGCTTCGTCCCCGTGTGTGTCTATATATATATATATATATATATATATATATATATATATATATATATATATATATATATATATATATATATATATATATATATATATATAGAGAGAGAGAGAGAGAGAGAGAGAGAGAGAGAGATTTAATAAGAAACATTAGATTAATTTATATGGTATGAATAATAAATTATTTTAATATTTGATATTTTCAGGTTATATATAAAAAATGTAAAAAACCAACATGCTTATATGTAATTAAGTTAAACTGTCTTGTGCATATAACGTGTAGTGGATATTTCGATGCAACCATTAAACAATTAAACAAAAACTCTAAGAGAGCAAGAAGCATGCTTTTATGCTTGAAAGCGTGTAAATAAATTAGAATAATTTTAAAAGAAAACATCCCAGTCAATAAGCAATAGAAGTTAATAAAAAATACTAAGCAAATACATATTTATATTATAAAATAAGCAACACTTACCAAAAAGTTTTTAGCCTAACAGTATCCGATGTTATTCTTCCTTCTTGAGATTGATGATTCAAGTCTCGCCGTGAATCTCATTAAATTTTAGTGTTTTTTTGTTATTTTATATAAATATTTTTTTTGCATAAACATATATATATATATATATATATATATATATATATATATATATATATATATATATATAATTTTTTCACATATAAGTAATAATAACTAAAATTGAGGTAAAGCCATATTTTATATAAAACGAATATAATAATATAACTAATATGAATATTGATTTAAATTATAAATTTTAACAAGTATTAAACAAATGCATGAAGATAGCAGTTATAATGATATTAAAACCAAAGTTGATAAAGGCATTTATGCTCAAAACAACTATCAATAAGAAAAGTGAACTGAAAGGACCCTAAAACAAATATAAAATATTTTGTACTATTGGTTGTAATTTTCTATATTAACTTTAAAATAAATATCAAATATGATAAAACTTTAAACTTATATAATATATATTTTTTATTTTTTTATAACTATATATATGTGAAGTTTTTTTTCACCTTTATATTTTCTAGAAAAAGAGCCGAAATATTTGTTTTATTTTGTTATATTGTAATGCCAAGTAATGTTGATAATAAAGAAATAAAAAAATATATAATCTCATTGTGTAATTAAATACATACAAATCAGCCATTTATTAAAAATACAATATTACAATTCATAAGTTTCTAAATTAATGATATATTATTTTATCATAATTATATTTGAAAAGTTCAAAGAGTTCAAGAATGAAGTGGAGAATCAATTGGGCAGGAAAATCAAGATGTTTCGATCCAATCGAGGAGGAGAGTACCTAAGTCTTGATTTCCATGACTATCTCAAGGAGTGTGGAATAGTTTCACAATTGACGCCACCTAGGACACCGCAGTTGAATGGTGTGACAGAAAGGCGTAATCGAACCTTGTTAGACATGGTCCGCTCTATGATGAGTCGTGCTTCACTACCTATCTCATTCTGGGGGTATGCCTTAGAGACTGCCGCCCATATCCTTAACCGAGTCCCTACTAAGAAGGTTGCCAAAACACCTCACGAAATGTGGACAGGGAAGGCTCCCTCGTTAGCACATATCAAGGTTTGGGGTTGCGAGGCTTTCGTAAGACGAGATACTCACGACAAGCTCGAACCTCGTAGTGAGCGATGTATTTTCATCGGCTACCCGCAGAAATCCTTTGGATATCTCTTCTATAGACCGAATGACAATGTTGTCTTCATTGCGAGGAGAGGGGTTTTCCGAGAGCGAGAACTCATAAGCCAAGGAGACGATGGGAGGCAAATCGAGCTTGAAGAGATTCAAGAATCGATTGATGAAGGAACCTCTACCGCTGGCGCTCAACCTGAGGAGGAAACTCCGGTTGAACCGATTGACGAGTCCTTACCTCTTAGACGTTCCGAAAGAGTTAGAGTTCAACCCCAGTTTTATGGTTTTCATATTACTAACGAAGGGGAAACGTATATTAGTGATGGTACACTAATAAATCTAGATGAACCTAATAGCTATAAGGAAGCCATGGCAGGCCCGGAGTCTGCAAAATGGAAGGAGGCGATGGACAGCGAGATCCAATCCATGTATGACAACCAAGTTTGGAATTTGGTTGATAATGTGCCCGGACGTAAGACCGTTGGGTGCAAATGGATCTTCAAGAAAAAGACTGATGTGGATGGAAACATACACAGATATAAGGCGCGATTGGTTGCGAAGGGCTTTACTCAAACTCCCGGAGTTGACTATGATGAGACCTTTTCACCAGTTGCGAAAATAAATTCTATTAGAGTGATGCTAGCTATTGCCGCATTTCATGATTATGAGATTTGGCAAATAGATGTCAAGACTGCTTTCCTTAATGGGAAGTTGGCTGAGGATGTTTACATGGCTCAGCCAGAGGGTTTTGTTGATCCGAAGCATCCTAATAGAGTGTGTAAGCTTGAGAAGTCCATTTATGGACTTAAGCAAGCGTCTCGCAGATGGAATCTTTGGTTCGATGAGAAAGTCAAAGAGTTTGGATTTGTACGAAGTGAAGATGAATCATGTGTATATGTCAAAGCCAGTGGGAGTATAGTCAGCTTCCTCGTTCTGTATGTCAATGACATACTACTCATAGGAAACGACGTCCCGACACTGCAGGAGGTTAAGTCCTGGCTCGAGAAGTGCTTCGCTATGAAGGACCTCGGAGAGGCTTCCTATATTTTGGGAATAAGGATAGTGAGAGAACGAAGTAAGAGACTAATAGGACTTAGTCAAAACACTTACTTAGATAAAAGTACTAAAACGTTTTAGTATGGAAAATTCGAAGAAGGGAGAATTACCGATACAAAGTAATGCCAAGTTGAGTAAGACTCAAAGTCCGAGTACCGAAGCTGAAATAACAGAAATGAGTCGAGTACCATACGCTTCCGCAGTTGGCTCAATCATGTATGCTATGACTTGTACTCGCCCTGATGTAGCCTTTGCTTTGAGCATGGTTAGTAGATATCAAGGGAACCCTGGCAGAGCCCATTAGATTGCGGTCAAGAGTATCCTTAAGTACCTTCGGAGGACCAAGGAATGGTTTTTAGTCCTCGGAGGAAGTGATGACTTGAAGGTGCGAGGGTATAGTGACGCCAGCTTTCAGACCGACAGGGACAACTACCGTTCGCAGTCGGGCTAGGTCTTTACCCTGAATGGAGGAGCAGTTGATGGGTTTTGAGCATTCTAACACTTCCTAAGTGTACATGCAACCCTAATATCCTTGAATCTATGTTTTCTCTATATACATGTAAATTTCTTTTTCAAGGTTATTTCCTAACTAGCATGGCATGGGGAATATATGAAACATAAAAACTAGTAGAAATACATACCTTGTTGTTGCTTGGATTGCTTCAAGACTTTGTGAGCCTAGCACCCCAAATGTTGTGCCTCAAATGCTTCACACAACACCACAAAACTTGGAATAACTTGAGAGAATACTTCTAGCACTCAAAATCGGTTATGCCCTCTCTAGTAACACTCTAGTGCCGATTTTACATGCTATAGGGTTTCTTTTATAGTGTGTCATAATTAGGAGTTACAAATGTAAACCCTAATTGTCATGACTCTTCATTTCTCATGAACCATGGGTTTGTAACTCCCATGGACTATCCATGAAGCTCCAAATGGTTACATCCATAACCCATAAACCATGGATCATTAATCCACCATAAAAGAATTGATGATTGTCATAATCAACCCTATATATTTAATTAGTCTCACTTTGATCACCAAATTAATACTAGATTAATACTTGATCAATACTAATTAAATAATATTATTATTAATATATTAGAACTTATAATATATTAATAATCATAAGTGCCTTATTCTCTCATTTAGTCTATCCAAGTATTGCAATGCCATGCAACCCAAATGGACCATGCCGGGTCGGGTCAAGTACATACCAAATAAAGTTATGGACTTAGACACTATATCCAACAGTCTCCCACTTGGATAAGTCTAATAACTATATTTGCAAATATGACTTCAAAATCCGACCAGCAATCGTAGCTCTTTCAAAGTCTCTCGGAACTGAGATGATGATGATACGCCATTTAAGATAAGTGATCATATAATCCTCTGTTCTCATGATATCAGCCGGACAAACACATGGAACATGGTCTTACTTATTGTCCAGCATTAGTTTCTCGATCTCTGATTTGTTTCGACATAGAACTAAATTGAACACATCAATTAGGTTCTGACCGGGCCCGGTACATAGGTCAAAACCAAATCATCGAGGGGCCTAGATATCGCTTCTATTTCTAGAAGGAACAGATAAACTTCGACTGATATGCTTGTACTAACTACTTGTTGAATTATTCACAAAGACACGTTTTATAACATCGAGTTACCAATGCGTTTTCGTACAATCAATGAATAACCAACTCATAGTCAACAACTCATATCTCTAGGTTTGAAGATTTATATGATATTACCGTCTCACGATCACTCGAGATAAATTCCATGAAGTGATGCAAGTGAGCGTGGGTTGAATCCAATACTCAGCCCTTATGAGTACTCATGAATGTTGTAGCAACCATTGCATTGTCTAAAGCACTTTAGACAAATCATACAAGCCAAATTCATGACAGTCTTGATTCATATCTACTTCCAACATATGACTGACTGTGGATGGTTTGAATAACTTAGTCATTCAGGAAGAACGACCTAGTTATTCTGCAAGTCAAAACATGCAAAGTGATACACAAGAATAATACTTAATCCTATATGGCCCCAACACTTGGGTGTAAATAAAACAACTTTTATCTAAGCACCATATTGATTACTCATTATTTATGTTTCGATTCATCAACTTAATACTTGAATTAAAACAATAGTCATGCCATGATCTAGGCACACACACTATGTTTTTCCAAACAACAGTTATGCCATACTCCAAGTATGCATACTATGTTTACATAAGGTCCTCTCTTTGTGAAATAGATCAATTGACAATATTCCAATGATGCTCATTTCACAATTCCAATCCTTGTTGTAAATTTAAGAATACCAAACTCTTTCCATTTACTGTAATCTGTTAGATTCTAAACTTATATGCAATGATCCCCTTGTAATGACTATGCACAGAAGTCACAAAGACCTGACAACAAAATTACAAAGTAGTCCAATGGAAAACAATTCCATGGAAATGAAGTCTCAAATTCAAAGTACATTCCTTTGAACATCCTTCTTGCATTAAGTTCTCTAATCTTACACAGATTCAAAGAGTAACTTCCACCTATGGAAACAATTCCATATTCCTTCTTGCAGTAAGTTCTCTAATCTTACACAGATTCAAAGAGTAACTTCCACCTATGGAAACAATTCCATATTCCCATTTTGACCATCACTTTTGAACAAGAGTTGCCTCTTTTCAAAATATGTTAATATGGTCCTTACTCTATACTTCTAATTGTCCATGAGCAACCAATCTTTGGTAAACCTCATATTGTCCTCGACAATTTTGCTTAATCATTTTAGTCATTTCCAGTTCTATTCCTTTTTCCATCTTAATGCCCTAGGCATTTGGAAAATTTAGAATGGATGAATATTATAGCACATGCAATCGATCCTATATCCGAAGCATATGGGACACGATTCATGCTATAAAAATTTTATTTGCCATGTTCTCACAATTCGAACTATGAAGAGGTATATCGTAATCATCATCGACTTTTGAGAACGCAACATATATAGAAATTCCTTATGTTGAACAATTCCAGCATAACATTCATATATATTCTTGACTAAAGTAGATTAAATTCAATCTAAGCTGGTAGAATTAGAACGAAGTATAAAATCCTCTCCCTTAATTATAGCAAACAACTTTTCAAAGAAAATTGAAACTTTTGTTTTCTATAATTAACATTGCTAACTTGCAATATTTAACATAATCATCATGCTCCCACTAGCATAATGATTACCAGCATAACACTTTATGCTCCCACTAGCTTTGACATGTACTCAGAAATCAACTGGACTTCTAGAAATCAATACTTTATTGACTTTCTTACCAAAGTTCATATTTTTGATACAAGATTTCTTTGATAAGACTTTATCAAAAACATACACCTTTCCTTAGATAGCTCACATGTTTGTCTAGACCTTTTGCAATTCTCACTAGTTAGTGTGCCGGTTAACCACACACGCTCCACTAACTATATGAGAATGCAAATATCACAACCGCTATCTACTTAAAATCTTCTTAGTGGAAGCGTTTCCTCACCATCATTTTCATGAATCAAAGAGAAACCTTACGACACTTAGATTTTATGGTGTATGTGTTCTTTTCCATGTGAATTTTGTCAAAACCATAATCACAAGTCTAGGTTAGTGACACTTCCAAATTCATATGGACTGAACTTGTGCAATCTTAATTTCTTGCCACCCGGCAGCACAAGGGCCTACCATTGCTTCCAAGTTGTTATGCAAACAATTTAGAACTCATATAACTCATAAGCATAATCAACTTTTAACTGGAATAGACACAGAAATAAGAATATGTCAACACGATAGGTTACAAACCTCAAGTCGTGGGCTAGTGATTAACAAATCTCTTGACTAGTTCTTGAACCTATCTTAAGATCTTTTTAAGACTCCCACTGACCTCTTGACATATATGATTCTCTTTGTCAAGAACCATTCCTTGACAAAACAAATATTCAAGAGCTAGTGCGGATTCTTATCAAGTTAAACATTTCTCACTATTGGTCTTAGCTGGTCTTTGTTTTATCCAAAACATCACAACTTACCAATCTCAAATGTACAAGAATAGGAAACATCTTACTCTACATTTGACGAGTGTTATGAACTTTCTAAAGACTATATCACTCAAGTTACAATCTTGGAGTATAACTCCAGGATTTGTTTTTGGAATGAAGTATGAATTATCTTCTGATTTAACCATTTCAACAATTCACGATTCCTCTCCTCATTCAACAAACACACTAAGGTGTCCTTAGAGGATCAATTGTGATATGGTTCCATAATCACTAAGATAATCATAAAACAAAATACAAAAGTACTCTCCCATCTCTTCAGATTAGAGAAACTTTTATCTTTCTGCCTTATTTGATTCTTCTTATTCATTCTGCCATACATTGAAACTTTTCCAATGTTTCAGAATTACACTTAAACTCGTAAGCATAACCATATTTGCTAAACTTTAGTAAATCATAATGAATAATCTTATCAAACTTTGTGGTGGACCTGACCAACACACAACCAAGTGTACCCAATCATTTAGTCCTTCACTTGACTCACATGTACATGTGAACAAGGAATTTGTCTTAATTTACCAAAGATGAAAACTTCTCATTCATCATACAATACAAGTTGCATGATTCCAAGTTTCTATCCAACTGAAACTTGGGTGATGAGAATCTTTCCTTATTTGGTAAATTATGACACTACCACTAATGAAAGAATCAAATCCATTTACCCATATTGTTTTCAATGGAAACATATAATCAACAACCTTTTTCACAAAAACCATTGTAAGGATACTTAAAATAAATAAAATCAAAACCATTTTTCTTTTTATTTTATAACTTTGCGGAAAAACTTATCCTTACAACCCATATGAAAACCTTGTTGTTATCTATTCCTAAGCAATATGTCTCAACTCTTAAGTAACAGCTCAAAATTCTGATCACCAAACCATGCAATCAAAATCCATCTTCACGATCAGAATCACCATATACTTCCTTTAATTTTCTTCACTCTTCTTTGATTCTTAAAACATCAATATGTGACCCAGTCACATCATGCAATAAGAATCTCATAATAGAAACTTAATAGAGTTAAACAATGAACTTTACCTGAAGTAGAGTCAAACTTATTGACTTTACCATCCTTAAGATCTTTCAAGTAAATTTAGCAACTTTGTAACCAACGGCCCTTCCTTTGGCAACAGAAACATATGGACTCTTTGAAATGGTAAATGAGACTATCACAGACTTAGCCTTTCTCTTTACCATTTGGTCAACCGAGTTGACTATGGCCAATCCCTTTCCATTGGGAAGAGAAAGTTTTTCTAGACTTCCGATGTCACCATTGTCAATGTCCAAATCGGTTTCGGAAGTAGATCTTCTAGTCTAATTTGCTTTACCAATGCTCCAAATCATTGCTGATTCAACATCATCAAGCAAATAGACAAGATCATTTAAGGGTCACGTCGTGATCTGTCATCAGGGAGTGACCAAGCCAACAGCCAGCTACCTTAAGACTTCGACACCCGACTCTCCCGGCTTGTCAATATGTGACTTAATCTCCAAGACCTAAGCACATACAGACTTTGTTTTCCAATAGGGATTGAGTGACTTAGAACTTATCAGGTCTTGAAATTTGTGGGATAGGGAGATTTATTGGAGGAGGTGGAGGAAGTGAAGTATGATTTTCAGTCCCACTAATGCACAACAAAGGGATTGATCTTTCACCTTGGTTTCCATTTGGGATATCATCTTCATTAGGAAGCTTCTTCCTAAAGATTTGGGAAGACCATAGTTGCCTAAACTAGACATCTATAATGGGAGAAATTCAAGTTAGTTGATTTAAAGTCCTTAATATAACACCCAATATGAAATATTAAGGCTAGGACCCAATAACCTATTTATAACTGGAAGAGGGATGCCGTAATTTAAATTATAAAATAGTTAAAGGTAGGTAAATGACGATTTACCAATTTCCACCATGAAAAACGAAATATAATTAAGTTTTAATTGGATTTGAAACTTTTAGATCCTTTGAGATACATTGAACTTTTGAATGGCATGTTTGAATCTCGAATGTGCCCTCTCAAGTTTGTGACTGGGATGCCGAGGATCACAAACAAGGTGTGAATAACCATACAAATTGACTTGGTACCCTTAACAATATTACCTAATCGATGTGCCGATTAACCACACACGCTCCACCGATCTATAATAAAGTCAAGTTACCCTTTGCCACTCTTACTAGTCCATGTTAGTGTGCCGGTTAACCACACACGCTCCACTAACGACTTGGTAAGGTATAAAGTATAATTTTAAGGGCTAGTACCAATTTCACATTTTCCTAAAGTAACTAAGATTGGGAATTTATAATGTATAGTTACTTTATAATTCATTATACTTTTAATGAGTATTTAAAGTCATATCCTACCCGTTCGGCTAACGACCCTCTACCGATCAAGGAAGCGGTGGGTGAGAGTGGACACCCATTAAGTCACCATTTTATAGGCAACAAACTGATACCCCCCTTATAGACCGGCTTCGTGAATGAGGCCTACTAACGGTAAGAATGACTTATTCTTATACATATCTATATAATTAAAATTATAATAATAGTATAAGTGTTCATTTTTAAACTTTTTAAAAATCTAAGGTTTAATTTGGAATTAAAGTATTAGAGTGTAAGACTTTTCAAATTCCAAAACTTGAGGGCAAGAATTGAAACTATTCCAAGTCTCTTCAATTTGTAACTTATGAGTTTTAATGGTTCATGAAAATGAAGACTCTTCATTTTATGAAACCTCTTTAGTTCTTTAATCACAATTTAAAGAAGTCACTTTTGGTTATCCATAACTTGAGGACAAGTTATGGACACCATCATTGCCATTAAGATCATGAATTAAACACACATGGAGGTTACACATAATTCCTATGATCTTCTAAAAACTCATAAGAACACAAATTCATGTCAAGCAATTTCAAGAATTATATTAACATATACAATACTTGAAAATTGATAAAAGTCATGCAAAAATGGGTTAACATAATCATTATCATTTTGAAAAATAGATTTTACAAGTCCAAAACAGATTGGGATAATGATTTTAATCCATTTCCAGCAACAAAACACAAAAAGCTGCCCAGCACGCTCCTACTCGTCGAGTGCATTATCCTACTCGACGAGTAGGATGAATTTGTTCATGGACTCGGCGAGTCCTCCCCATGAACTCGGCGAGTCCAGTCGACAGTGAGTAGAATTTTTGATTTTTAAGCAGTTTTGCATCAAGTATACAGAAAACAATCCTAGTCTCTGATACCACTGATGGATTTTGAGCATTCTAACACTTCCTAAGTGTACATGCAACCCTAATAACCTTGAATCTATGTTTTCTCTATATACATGCAAATTTCTTTTTCAAGGTTATTTCCTAACTAGCATGGCATGGGGAATATATGAAACATAAAAACTAGTAGAAATTCATACCTTGTTGTTGCTTGGATTCCTTCAAGACTTTGTGAGCCTAGCACCCCAAATGTTGTGCCTCAAATGCTTCACACAACACCACAAAACTTGGAATAACTTGAGAGAATACTTCTAGCACTCAAAATCAGTTATGCCCTCTCTAGTAACACTCTAGTGCCGATTTTACATGCTATACGGTTTCTTTTATAGTGTGTCATAATTAGGAGTTACAAATGTAAACCCTAATTGTCACGACTCTTCATTTCTCATGAACCATGGGTTTGTAACTCCCATGGACTATCCATGGAGCTCCAAATGGTTACATCCATAACCCATAAACCATGGATCATTAATCCACCATAAAAGAATTGATGATTGTCATAATCAACCCTATATATTTAATTAGTCTCACTTTGATCACCAAATTAATACTAGATTAATACTTGATAAATACTAATTAAATAATACTATTATTAATATATTAGAACTTATAATATATTAATAATCATAAGTGCCTTATTCTCTCATTTAGTCTATCCAAGTATTGCAATGTCATGCAACCCAAATGGACCATGCCGGGTCGGGTCAAGTACATACCAAATAAAGTTATGGACTTAGACACTATATCCAACAGTAGTAACTTGGAAAAGTTCCAAGCAGGAAACCGTAGCTGATTCAACGTGCGAATCAGAGTACATTGCAGCGAGCGAAGCATCGAAGGAGGCAATATGGTTGAAGAACTTCATCGGTGATCTTGGAGTTGTACCTGCCATAAAGGAGCCTATGGAAATTTTCTGTGATAATGAAGGAGCGATTGCCTTGATCACGGAACCAAGGGATCATGGTAGATCTCGACATATCGACAGAAAATATCACTTTATTAGACATCGAGTAGAAGAAGGAAAACTCGTGGTTAAGAGGATATCATCAGAAGATAACCCAGCAGATCCGCTTACGAAGGGACTGAGCAGGGTTAAGCACTTGCAGCATGTTAGGAGTATTGGGCTGAAGGATGATATTAGTTTAGATTAGATAGTATTAGAAACGTGTAATAGATAAATGTAATTAACATTTGATGATTAAATAAAGGAGTATTATTTATGAGTAAAGTTACTGTCATATGTTAATTGTTTAACTATTGTTTCACTTTGCATGTTTTGACTTCCAGAATAATTGAGTTCATTAAGAATAATCAAATCATTCAAACAATCCACAATCGTTCATATGTTGGAAGTAGGTATGAATGAAGATTGTCATGAATTGGTGTGTAGATTGTCTAAATGGTATTAGACATAGCAAAAGTTTGCTGCAACGTTCATGAGTGCTTATGAACTAGTTTTGAGCATTGGAACAAACCCGCGCTTGCTGGAATCACCTTATGGAATGTGACAAAAAGGTTGATCGCAAGACGATAATATCATATGATCTTAAAACCTAGATATATAGTTTGTTATTTGTTAATTGGTTGTACATTGATAATGTGAAACCGCATCAGTAAATTGATGTTATAAAATGCATTGTTGTGTATAGTTGATTAATGAATAAGTAAATGCATATAAGTCGAAGTTTATATGTTACTTTTATCCTAAGAAGGTAAAAGCGATATCTCGGCTGCTCGATGATTTGATTTGACTTATGTGCCGGGCCCGGTCAGAACTAAATTGATGTGTTCAATTAAGTTCTATGTCGAATAAATCTGAGATCGAGAAACCAACTGCTGGACAATTTGTTCCATAGAATTGTCCGCATGATATCTAAACAGAGGACTGTACGATCCCTTATCTAAAGGACATGACTGATAAGATCAGAGTTTGACAGCGTCTTTGAGAGCTACGATTGCTAATCAAATTATACTTGTGTATATAGTTACTAGACTTATCCAAGTGGGAGACTGTTGGAATAGTGTCTAAGGCTGCAACTATATTTGGCAAGTATTTGACCCGATTGTGCATGGTCCTTTTGGGTTGCCTTCACCATAGCAACTTGACAGGATGATTTATAATGAGAGAAGAAATATTATTAATATATTATGGGGATAATATAAAGAATAATAATATTGTTAATATAAGTCATAAATTAATTGGTAATTAATTTGGTGACTTAAAGTGATTAATTGAATAAAGGGGCATAAACTGTCAATTGTATGATAGTTGTACTTTGGGCTATGATTCCTTACGTATAAGGGAGTGGACGATTTTGGGGTTAGGAAAGGCCTAGAAATCGTCTAAGGCTTATCAATAAGGAGATTGGATTGCTTAGGGCCTAAGTTATCCAATTAAGGTTTAAGGGTGAAACCCTAGGAGGCTCACTAGTATAAATAGACCCTTAAGGCTAAGAAAATCGGCACTCTTGTGATTGAAGAAACCCTGGCCAACTTTTCTTACTCTCCCCTCTCTCTCTAATCATCCTATTGCTAAGTTGGTGTTTGTAAGCCATTAGAGGAGTGACATTTGTGACTCTAAGCTTAAGGCCAAGAAGATTCAAGCAAGTAATTCAAGGTAATCTTTCAGATCTGATTTCATGTGTTATGATATGAATGTTTTCGTTAGATCTATCAATCAAAGTCTTGGATACATTGCATGTTCAATCAAAGAAACCTAGATCCAAGCATTAGGGTTTGTATGTGCACATAGGAATGTTCTTATGGCTCAAACCCATCAAGTATGTAGTATGATCTCTTTGTTTCTCATATAGTATATTCGTTCTGTTTCTCATATTGCATATTCGTTCGGTTTCTCATATAGTATGTTCATTCTGTTTCTCATATAGTAAGTTTGTTCTGTTTCTCATATAGTATATTCGTTATGTTTCTCATATAGTAAGTTTGTTCTGTTTCTCATATAGTGAGTTTGTTCTGTTTCTCATATAGTAAGTATTGACTCATGTATGAACTGACTCTTTGTATGCTTCATTGTACTAGAAGTAATGAGTAGTATCTTCCTAAACTATACCTATTATAGTTTACTAGTAGAGTTGTTTGTATGACTGAGTGTATTGAACTAAGATAAAAGCTTTTATGTATTATACATATATACATAGTATATAACTAAGGATCAAACGACACTCGGACAAATAACAAGGTACTCTAAGTCCACAACCAAACGAGGAACACGAAAATAAACTAAGTTATCAGTCCTAAGTCCTTCCAACCTTACTTATATAACTATATATGCATTAGACATGGTTTTGACAATATATAAGTTTAAAAGAGTTAAAAGAAAGGTTTGACATGTAAGAACAAGTTTGATAAAGAGTTTAACATGTAAAAGAGTTTGATAAACATTTTGAAGTAGTTTGATTGATAAAACAACTAAAAGTATAACAAATCCATTGTTTGATAGTTATTAATCACATGTGATTGATATAATAACTATAATGTTTCAACTTGGATCCCCCCCATAAAAGCATTTAAAATCGTTTAAAAGGTAGATTAAGGGGTATGAATGTTGGATTAGTGTCTAAGGCTGTAATTATATTTGGTAAGTACTTGACTCGATTGTGCATGGTCCTTTTGGGTTGCCTTCACCATAGCAGCTTGACAGTGTGATTTATATAGAGAGAAGAGATATTATTATTAATGTATTATAAGAATAATATGTTAAAGGAATAATAATATTGTTTGATTAATATAAGTCATAAATTAATTAAGAATTAATTTGGTGACTTAAAGAGGTTAATTAAATAAAGGGGCATAAACTGTCAAATGTGTGATAGTTGTATTTTGAGCTAAGAATCCTTATGGATATGGGGTGGACGATTTTAGGGATGTGGATCACCTAGAAATCGTCCAAGGCCTTATCTAGAAGGGATATTGGATTGCTTTGAGGCTAAGTTATCCAATTAGGGTTTTAGGGTGAAACCCTAGGAGCTCACAATATAAATAGACCCTTAAGCTTGTGGAAATCGAACACCTTGTTATTGGAGTAACCCTAGAGCTGATTTCCCTCTTCCTTACCTCTCTCAAATCATCTTCTTGCTAGTTGGTGTTTGTAAGCCATTAGAGGAGTGACAATTGTCACTCTAAGCTCCAAGAAGAAGAAGGTTTCAAGCAAGTAACTCAAGGTATAATTCTAGATCTGTTTTCATATGTTTTGATTGTTAGTTTACATTAGATCTAGCCATGAAAGTCTTGGATATATTGCATGTTCAATTAGAGAAACCTAGATCCAAGCTATAGGGTTGTATGTGCACATAGGAAAGATCTTATGTCTAAAACCAATCAATGAACTCACATGTAGTGAGTGATACGAAAGTATGTTTGAAAATAGGATGTAGAGTGTCAGGTGAAACCTTGAGCACACAAAGATCCTAATAAACATATAATGACATGTATGTGTATTTGATTAGTGTATAAACAACTAATTATAAGGGATAACACCCTAATAAACTAGGAAACTCTTAGATTGAAGGGATACAATCACATATGATTGCATAATTAAGGTGTATGGCTACCCTATTGAGTTTACGGTCCAAATGGCATGACCTAGGGAGTTCATGGTCCAAGTGTTCACGGTCAATGTGTTCACGGTCTAATAACCTTATGGTCATGAAGTTCACGGTCTAATGACCTTACGGTCATGTAGTTCATGGTCTAAGGAGAGTCAACCGTAAACTCATCAAATCTTTCATAAATGAAGGTTTTCAAGGGCTTCAATCAAAGGTATCGAATTCCAGGGACCATGCTTAGCCTTAGGAATGGTAAAGGCTATAAGAACACCCTTTATAAGGGTTTACGGTCTATGAAGATGCACTAGACCGTAAACACCTTTTGTTCTTGAGTTTCTTGATGTTTTCTAGGTGTTTTAACAAGTGATTCAAGTATATAACAAGTTAAGGGTAGTGTACTTACTTATTAGAAGTTTGTAAGGGTGATTGGGATCCAAGAACACTAGTGTGTGTTCTTGGTGTTCTTCGTGAAATGAAGAACACTTGAAGATCTATCAAAATGAAGAGATTTCATGGATGAAATCATGTATAATCACTAGATATAGAAGGATATCCACTAACCAAGGGAAGAAATACTTACAATTTTGGAAGATCAAGTTGAAGATCTTATGATACTTGAGAGAGAATTCGGGATTCTAGGCTTGTAAAGGAAAGAAATGATCAAAATGATCATGTATTATACATATATAGGGAGTTTACGGTCACCATGACCGTAAGCTCTAAGCTTCTTGACCGTAAACTCCTTTTGTGGAGGTTTACGGTTTGCTATATGGTTTGGAATCTTAACTGATAAATCCAAACTCTGATTCCATTGATGCACTAGTCTCAGAATACTCAAACAGACTCTAAACATTGCTAAAAGTTAGCAAAAATAAGTCTGACTTTGATTGAAGTGAATGGTTTGTACAAGATAGAAATTCCGGGTTGTCACATCATCCCCCCATTAGAGAGAATTTCGTATCGAAATTAGAGTTTAAGCAATTAAGTTAATACAAATAACTAAGCGAACAGATGAGGATATTTCAGTTTCATTTGATCATCATTCTCCCAAGTGAATTCAGGTCATCGCTTGGCGTTCCAGCGAACCTTCACTATCGGGATACGACTTTGATTCGTTCGATTGACCTCTCGGTCCATGATCTCTACAGGTTCTTCCACGAAGTTGAGGCTTTCGTTGATCTCGATCTCGTCGAGTGGGATTACAAGAGTATCGTCTGACAGACACTTTTTCAAGTTCGAGATGTGGAAAGTAGGATGTACGTTACTGAGTTCACGAGGTAGGTTAAGTTTGTAAGCTACAGGGCCAATTCTAGCGAGAATATCGAAAGGACCTATGTATCTTGGATTGAGCTTCCCACGCTTTCCGAAGCGTATCAAGCCTTTCCAGGGTGAGACTTTCAAAAGAACGTGGTCTCCCACCTGAAATTCCAAAGGTTTCCTTTATTTGTCTGCGTAGCTTTTCTGTCGGTCTCTAGAGGCTTTCAATCGTTCACAAATCTGAACGATCTTCTCTGTTGTTTCCCGGATGATCTCCGAAAATGTGAGAGTGCTTTCAGGAACTCTTCCTTTAGCTAGCTGGGTGTCACCCACCTCAGCCCAGCACAGAGGGGATCTGCACTTTCGGCCATAGAGGGCTTCAAATGGAGCAACCTTTATGCTCGTGTGATAATTGTTGTTGTAGGAAAACTCAACAAGGGGTAAATGAGTATCCCATGCCTTCCCAAAGTTAATCACACAGGCTCGCAACATATCTTCCAAGGTTTGAATATTCCTCTCACTTTATCCGTCGGTTTGCGGATGGTAGGCTGTACTCATGTCCAGCCTCGTTCCTAGGGAACTTTGAAGCAACTGCCAGAACCTCGAAGTGAATCTACTATCTTTATCAGAGATAATGGATATGGGAATACCGTGCTATTGTCCATCCGGTTGATTATGATGATCAACTTCACTGGTTCCTTTATGGCCTTGGGTCGACTTTTGAAACATTTTCCATGGCTATCCGCGCTTCTCGCCCTGCTCCCGCATTTGCTGACTTGCTTGCACGAGTAGAAAGCCATGAATTATTCTTATAGGATCTTCATGGAACCTCTCTTCCGTCTGTTGCCTTCTCTGATGCTGCTTCGTCGTCTACTAGGGGAAGGGGGGTCGATCTTCTTTTCGCAGTTCAGCCTCCTCTGGCGGTCGAGGTCGTGGTTTTCGACATCCCCATTGCCAGCTCTATCGTAAAAATGGCCATTATGCCTCCGCTTACCCTATACTTGCATCTTATGCCTCTCAGGCCAATCCCTTTGATGATGCCTTGGCTTCTGCTTTCCTATCTCAATGTCATGTTTCATCTTATAGGTCTGATTGGTTTGTCAACTCTGGTGCCACGAACCACATGACTGCATCTTCTGAGACCGTCTCCAACACTTCTTCCCTTCCAGGTACTGCTTCAGTTACCTTTTGGAATGGTCAACACCTCCTAATCTCTCATGCTAACCTTACACCTAATTTATTATTAAAGGATGTTTTGGTTGTTCCTCATATCACCAAAAACCTGTTGTCCGTTAGTAAACTCACCAAAGACAACCATGTGGATGTTCTTCTCTCTTGCCCTCAATTTTTTATTCAGGATCGCCACATAAAGCAGATGCTAGCCCAAGGAAAATGTGATGGCGCGCTTTATGTTTTGCAACCAAGTTCTCATGCGCTTTTTGCTTCCTCTACGCAGCCCAAGGCCTCTTTTGAAGTTTGGTATTCCCAGTTGGGTCATGCATCTTTTGATACTCTTGTTGCTTTAAAAAAATAGGATATTTATCTATAACTTCACTTTTACCTAAACCAGATGTTTATTTATCATGTCAATTGGCTAGGGGCCAACGGTTACCTTTCGATCTCAACTCAAAATGGGCTTTGCATCCCTTAGATCTTGTTCATTGTGATGTATGGGGACCTTCCCCAGTTATATCGGTCGATAATTACCGATATTATATCATTTTCATTGATGATTTTTCTCGCTTTAGTTGACTCTACCCATTAAAACTAAAACCTGATGTATACACTGCTTTGGAGGTTTTCATACAATTTGTCTGAACCCATTTTTCATCAAAAATTAAAGTTTCTCAAAGTGACAATGGAACGGAATTTGTGAATCATGAAGTTTAGGCCTTATTTAAAAACAATGGCACATTCCCAAGGTTGTCTTGTCCATATACACCATAACAGAATGGTCGGGCGGAACGAAGACATGTTGTCGAGATGGGATGAGCTATGATGTTCAATGCTCAATTACATCCTCATACTGGGTGGATGTTTTCTCTTATGATGTCTACATTATCAATCGCTTAACACCCCCCCCCCCCCCCCCCCCCAAACTCTAGCTGAAAAATCTCCTTTTGAGCTTCTATACATTTCAGACTTATTGTAATGTTATCTAATCTTTGGAATTTTTAATATTTTTTCAAAAATTTGACAATTATTTTTTATGATATATTTTTTTCAAAATATATTATATATATTTAATCTATATAATAATAATATCCAAATATACGTACCACCGTGTAAGATAAATTGTAGAAGTAAAGAATAATAATAATAATAAAATAATAATAATAATAAAGTTGTTCAAAAGAAATTTCAAAATTAACTTTTATCTTCCAGTTTTAAAAGCTATTCAAAAGCTTTTTAAAATAGTAAAAACGTTTAAAAAAAACTATCATTAAAAATTTCATATATTATGTTTTTCATAAAATAATGTATATAGAAAATTAAAAATTAGAAATTGATTATAAAAGAGATCGGTGATTTTATTATATATTCTGAAATTTCAAAATGAAGGCCCTACCACCCTTACCAAAATCGCCTCCCTCCGTACGCAGCCGGGGACGAACAGCTGTAGCATTTCCATGTAAACGTAATGCACTAATGCCCACTCTCACCTTCCTATATAACCTCACCCCTACCCTCCATTCCTTCTCACCTCACCTCACCCCACCCCACCACTCCCATCACCATTTCAAATCCTCCTCTGTCTGTGTCTTACTAGGCGCAGAGATACCACATAACGCCATTGTTGCCTCTCATGAAAGCAGTTGGAGCTCGAAAAACTCAACATCATCACCATATTTCATCGTTCCATCTTCACTTGTACGACTACCGAAGCTAATTAATCAATGGAGGCGCCTCCCTACTACGCGCCACCGCAACAACATCACGGTTCGTCACGCCCCACCATAGGTTTTCCACTCGGCACCGCTTTGCTCTTGATTGTCGTTTTTAGTCTCAGCGGCATCTTCTCCTGTTGTTACCATTGGGATAAGCTTCGTCACCTCCGCGGTGATTTCTCCGACGCTGATCCTGATTCAGACGACAGTCAACATCACTCCGCTTCTAAACCTAAACCTCCGTGCTCGGTATGTAATTCAATTCCGATCAGATCTTAAATCAAGCACCTAATCGAGGTTTTTTGGCCAATTAATCCACGATTAATTAATCCTCTCTGTCAAACAATATTGTTGAAATTTCTTATAATTATTTGCTGAAACAGGAAAAGAAGCAAGATTGTGATCGGAGTTTACCGGTGATAATGGCTGGAGATCAGTTCGCGAGGTTCATAGCAATGCCGTGCCCATGTGAACCACCGAGACAGGAAAAGATCACGGCAGAAGAGATTCAGAAACCGCCAAAACCACCGCATGTAGTCGTCACCATATGTTAATTTTTCTCTGTACATATATATCAATTTTTAATATATGAAAATGAAATGGATTTTGTAATTCGTCTTCTTGGTTCTTTTCATTTTCATTTGGAGTTTTTACAGGATTGGGTTCGATTTCAACAATGGAAATTAAACTTGGACTTTGTTGTGTTGAATATGCTACACAACAAACAAAAACAGTTTGCCACGCCGCGAAAAGATCGAAATTTTACTCACCATTTTTTATTTATTTCACTAAAAATGTAGCAATTAAAATCAAAAAAGTATTTTGCAAAGATTCCTTACTTATTAAACTATGACTTATAGTAAAAAGTATATTTGCTCGTATATATTTCTAAAATGGAGGTCTTAGAATCAAATCCCATATACTTCACTTTTATGCTGGTTTGCGGTAAAAAAAAATATGTATATTTATTTTTGTAATTTATCTAGATTTTTTCAAAAATATCTTATATCTTTATTAGCTTTTTATTTTAATTTTTTATATCAGTTTCTATTAAATTACTAGTATCGTAGTATATATGTTCATGTATTATTATAATAATGATATTGTAATATATGGCAGATTTAAGTTTAGATTTAAATATGTTATATGTTTTAAATTATTAAAAAGTATATATATATATATATATATATATATATATATATATATATATATATAATAGAAGGATTACGTTTAAAATATATTATTGATTGATGCCATTTTGATATATTTCTAACCTAGTACTATCACAATATCAGGTGTCCTCGTTTTTTGAGGTTAATAATTCAAGTCTTGTCGTTGAAATAGATGAAATTAGGTGTTAACTTAGGAGTAGATTAAATTTGATGGTTAAAAAAACATAATATTACAAATAATAAAATTTACTTTTAAAATATAAATATACTATCAAATAAACTAAAATGTATAAACCTAAAACCTGAAATATCAAAATTGATACATGGAAGTTGAATGTCATTGTGATGTAAAACAATAATAATATAACATCAAATTTGATATTATATTAGTCTTTTAACCAGGAGATATATATAAGAAATAATGTTTTTTTTAACCAAGAGATATAAGAAATAATGTTGGATTGGAGCAAAATAATATAGGAAATAATGCGAAACATGGAATACATGGTATTAGATTGGAGATGTCCTAACAAAATAAAATCTTATGAACCTAAAATCAATTGTCAATAATGATATTAAATAATTGGTTTATTTTGCTCAATCCATGATTCTCGTATATATTGAATTGATGCATTAACCATTCTTTTATCACTTGTCGAATATCTACAATTTGGGGCCTCATGGAAAGATGTTGGAATTAGACATCCCTCATTTCACTATATGTCCAGATATGCTTCGGTATTTGGGTTTGCAGGCCTTAACACAAGTGCATCAACAAAGTTTAGATTCATTCATTTTAAGTTTTAACCCCTTGACGGGCGATTTTGTCTTACATGAATGCCTTACTTTTCGGATTGGAAAAGCATCGAAAAGATGCCATTTTTTAAGACATAGTTTGACAATCTTATTTTTGTTTGTTTAATATGAGTGGTTACAAAACTTTTCTATAACTTTCATGTAATTCTTTAGCATTTTGTTAGTTTTTTTTTTCAATAATATATGTTGTTCAATAAAATGAAAGAACTAATTATGATACAAAGTGAAAATTAAACTAAAAACGGTAATCAAGGGGAAGGGCTATGATTCAGTATATAGAGTTAGGTTTAAATGTTTCTCACATCTATTGTGTGCTAGAATGCACCAATAGGAATTTAGTATTAATTATATGTATATTAAATGTTATCCATACTTATAACTCATTTTTATGGTAACCAATTAAATTAGTGACTAATGTCAACAATAATATTCTTTCAGAATGAATTCATATCTAGAAGAATGAGAGTGTATTCCAGCAGAATGAGAGTATATTCTAGTAAAATACACTCTCATTCTTCATATTTCATGCAACTTTATTGTATTTTAAGTAAGTGAGTCCTGAAACAAAATAAAAACTCATATATAAAACCTAGATGCGAATTCATTCTGAAAGAATGTTATTGCTGACATTAATAACGGATTTAATTAGTTTCCATAAAAAAAAGAATTATAATTATGGATATCGTTTAATATACATATAATTATGGAAATCATTTAATATCTATATTTATTTAATTAAATAATTATTTAATTTACTAAATTCTTATTGGTGCATTCTAGCACACAATAAATGCAAGAAATAAAATAACCTAGTCATATATATATATATATATATATATATATATATATATATATATATATATATATATATATAGAGAGAGAGAGAGAGAGAGAGAGAGAGAGAGAGAGAGATGCAAATTAAACTAAAAAATAGTAATTAAATTTGGGAACTTGTTTAACTAGGAAACTAAACCAGTAACAAGACAAAACTAAACAATTAGATTTGAAAACAAAAATAATAAAGTACTTTAACATTCGGTAGTTATAGTTGATTTTGTGAAGTGCAATAGATATTAGTTGTCGTTCACCGATTCTTAATGTGGTTAAACCTTTTGGTCAAATTCTAACGCTTGTGATTCTAAGGATATTAACTCATTGGTAAAGAAATTAATTTATCTATTATCAGTTTTTAGTTATTGATCTCAATGATCATTAAATCAAGCGGTTACATAGAATGAACATCATTCACAATTCTTACACATTGAAGTTTATTATTTTATTAACCTAACATTGAGATTTGGTATGTCCCTAATCGTAACAGTCTAATGATCATAAGACAATTATGATTTAAGCAAATACAGTCAGATTGGTCATCTAGTCTATATTTACTCAACGATATACAATAATAACACAAACTTTAACACATATGAATCTTTGATCAATCAAACATGATGAATTAAAGAGCTCCAAATATCTAAATCATACAAATCTAACAAAAACCTAAGGGTTTATCTACTCTAAGTGAAAGCAAAGAGTTTTTAAATCATAATCATAAACATAGAACACAAAGAAATAATTAAAAGTATGTTAAACATATTGGATTTAGCAAACCGAACGATTCCATGATGCTTTAACTTCCGATCATTTAGATCTTTGCTCCAAATCGCATATATGGCCCTGAAATCGCCTATGAACGGCTTCTGGTCCCCCAAAAAATGTATATCGTTTGTTTGATACTCATTAGGTGTAACTTATCTCTATGTATAGAATTAAAAATACGTCGAAACACACGTCGCTTAAGTCAAGTGGGCCCATTACGTACATAAAGAATCTATGTTTTCCTCTAATTCTTCAACTTCAACATGTTGTGTAATGTGGATAAGATGTGTCACGTATTTATGATTTCATACTTTCTGCTTCTATCAATCCAACATTGCTTTCAGCTCATTTTTGCTTCCTTTCTCCTCAGTACCTCTATTTACTTACAATATATCAATTCCAAACATTATAAGCATCATATATCTCAATTTACATCAAAACACAACTCAAAATGTTAAGACACCATACTAAATGTCTATTTAAATATAGCGATACGTATAACACTCGACCAAGACTTGATAGGGATATACAATGTGTCAAGTGAAGGTGGTGCACGATGTCGACTATTATATCATGTCACATATATTTGGAGTCCAAAAAAAATTCTCCAAAAAAACCATATGAAAAAACTTTATTTAATTGAATATATTATTGATCCAAAAATCATATGATTCAAAAATGATTTGATTCAAAATATTATGATTCAAAAAAATTTGATTCAAATTTTATAATCCAAAAATAATATGATTTAAAAAAGTATGAACGAAAAATATTTTGATCATTAATATTCTTCTTATTTGAAATTTTATAATTCTTAAACATTAAAAATTCAAACCGGTATTTAGTTTAATAAAAAAAACAAAAAAGAATTATAAATTAAAAACAAAATTAAACAAAAACACTAGTATCTTCAAATATGTAGTAAATATATTAAAAAACAAAAAAAAAACAAAAAAAAATATAAAGAAAACGAAAAAAAAAACGTTAAAGCCGAGTATATATCTATTTAAAAAAATGATTTCTTTTAAGTTAAAAAAAACAAAAGAAAGAATAAAACCCAGTTAAATTATGTTTCATGGACGTTCATCACACATAATTAAATCTTCGAGTCCGTATTAATTACTACGGGACGCGAGTCACATACGAACGCACCACGTACAAGTATTTTGGTTTGACGTTTGTTTGTGTCATTGATGAAATAGGTGACGGAAAAGTGTCCTTGCAGTCCTCGTTATATTTTGAGTCCTCACCACAACCTATATATATATATATATATATATATATATATATATATATATATATATATATATATATATATATATATATATATATATATATATATATATATATATATATATATATATATATATATATATATATATATATATATATATATCATGATACAGGCCCGGCCCTGACATTTCGGAGACCTTGTGCAAAAACTAAAGTGAGGCCTCATAAAAAATTTCTTGTAAATATTATTTACTACATTTGTTAACACTAATTCAAAATATAAAGCTGCTAAAAAACATCTCATAAATTCACTATCACAAAATAATGTCTTCACTCATTGGTAATCAAATAAATCTCTAAAACTGTTATAAACAACTTTAAAAAAAAAAAGAAACACATTACTATTTTCTAAACATCGACCTTGTAGCATTTTTAGAAGAAAATTCATCTATGTGATTTTTTCTTACTTTTTGGTGAGTTTATAAAAAATAAAAACGTTTTCTAAAATTTATAAAGAAAACAGATTTGCATTTTTTTTGGATATAGATATTTTCCTTAAATTGTTAATGAATTTTAAATTTATGATTAGATTTTGATTTTTATTGATTTTTTTTTTCAAAATTAAAATGCATCTAAAATTGGAACCAAATGTTACCGGGCTAATTTATTTATTGATAAAATTTAAAAATAGATTTCACAAAAATAACAATATTATAGCTATAAATTTTCCCAAAAATCGGAGGCCCGGTGCGACCGCACTGCCGGCACCACCCCAAGGCCGCAACTGCCATGATACCAATATTAAATATACTAGGGATGTTAAAGATGTTAAGGTACACATTTAGTTGTGATATTTGACGTCACATTCTCGATTGTGCAAGGCGATGCGTGACAAGTCTCCTGTTCTCTCATATCTCCTCTATATTTTTATATTAATATGAAGCCCTTTGTTGATAACTTGTATTGGAAATTTAAAAATATAATTTGACTGTTTGTCCAATATTCAGTTTGATTCGGTAAATAGTCATATTTCCCTTTCTATTAATGAATTTGGAAACATATGAAATTTGGTAAATAGTCATATTTCTCTCACTTGCGTTGCATACACTTTCTTTACAAGTACAACAAATGTCCAGTTTGCTAAAGAACTAATTGTTTTATTTGAGAGGTCCTGTCAAAAAGACAACCCTAATTTAGCAAGAGCGGATTCTTTTTTCCGTTGGAGGTCATCATTGTGACATAGTCCCTCTAACCCCAATGTAAGACTACTGTTGATATCTACCTCTGCCTTACACAATTTTAATGCGATTATCGAGGTGTGTTTTAGTTGATGTTGTAAGTATGTTGCTTATGGTATTTTATAAATTTGTTTTCTTTGTTTGATTTTACGTTCATATATGGTCGTCACACGTATGCATGTGCATCTCCATATTCTCATATTGCTAGGTACATTTCGACCCCTACGTATTGTGTTAATTACAACATAAATAGAGGTCGTTAATATAGAACATCGTGAATGTAACGATCACTCATGTTTTGGGGACTCTTTTTCTTTATTTTTAATTTTGTGACATCCACTATATAAAAAGAGTCATTATTTTGTTTGACTTTATTGGGGTTTTTACATGTCGGAGTAAAGTTTCTCCTAATATCATATACAATAAAATACACAACATTTAAATATCAAACGACAAAAAAAAGGAATTAAAGAAATTTGGAAAAATAAAAGAAAATGTGCATTTTCTTTCTTCCTTTTGTTGCCTACTTTAGTTCCTTGACCTAATTTTTCTATCAAATCAAATCAAGTAAAGTGATTTTCCCACCACACCTTTTAAATAATTTTGAAAAAATGTATGCGACAATTTAGTATATTATGCAATTTCTTGGAAATGAAAAAGGTCGTAACAATTTTATCCTTTTTTTTTTTTTGGTATTTTCGATTTAATATGAACCATAGTTTAGAGCTTAGTAGTTAGTAGTGATATGTTGTAAAACTAGTTTATTTAGTTGAAATTGATCGACTTCATAACCCATTGTTTGCGTGTGTTGCATTTGTATTAAACTTCTGCAGATGTAAGCAATTATAACTAAACTACTTTAAAACCAGTTCTCCTTGTTTCCAATGGTAACAGCTTGAGTGCAATTAGCAATGATAGCCAAAAACAAATATTGAATCTGAAACCATTTCTCCAAATACTAATGTCTCAAAAAGATAAAAAAAGAAGGTATGAAAAAGGGAATATGGTGGTTATGTAACGTCAACATAGAATAAGGGACAGGGAGAGTTGTCATAATCGGAAGGGTATAAGGCCATTCATTAACACCAAAGGATGGAATCCTTTCATTTGTATCACTTAGAGATGCACAAAACCGGGTTTGAGACCAGTCCTAGCAAATGATGTACGAATATCTAGATTATTAAAATCATCAATACTCATAGTTCATAAATCATGGATATTTTATCCAATGTAGTTTACTAATTTGCTATACCAAGGGTGTTGGTTTATGTGTGTTTCCTATCTTCATTCATGAAGTCATTATAAAGTTAATTATAATCAATGATCTCTTGACAATATATGATTGATTTGTGCTCCCTTCCTCTTCCTGATAAGGTCGTGTATACTGGTCTTCGATTCTTTGCTTAATCTCATATTGGAGTGCTATGAGCTTGCGTTTGGTTAGTTAAGTCTTTTGTTTTACTACATTGTTTTCGTCGTGCCATTCTAATGTCATTCTCCATTTTAACGAAGTTAAAAATTTCCCCAATATGGGATATCTAACCATGCAACCTTTGACAATGACACAATGTGCTTGGATCTTTGATGACAATCTACCGGTTCTGAGCTTTGTGTACCTTCGGAATTTGATGGTAAATGATTAAATTTAAAAATAAACCAATTTTATAACAATTGTTTACATGAATTTAATGCAACTGAAACCAAATAAGATGTTGGATAATGTTTAATGTCATTAAAGTCTGCTAATTTTATAGAAAAAAAAAAGTTCTCTTTAGCCTTTCAAAAGAATAAGTTGTCCTTAGATAGTCCACACCAAATCCGCCATTTAACCATGATATGGGGTAAATTACAGAACATAAAAATGTTTTGTAATAAGTGAAATATTCATACATAAAATCTTCTTTATTTTAGTTAATTGTACATCTTAACAGCAAGACTTTTAATTATTGGGCCAAATAAATAGTCTTTTATACGTTATCACTAAAATATATATTTGATATTTTTATGCCTAAAATTGGACATCTACGTCATTTAATCTGGTGACAGGTGAGTTTCTTTTTCAAATAGGGTCACAAATGAGTACCGATAAGAAATGTCCTCTAAAGGTACCAACACTATCGTCTTCAGAAAAGGTTTACCTAATTTTGTACCCTCATAATTAAAAAGATTATATATATATATATATATATATATATATATATATATATATATATATATATATATATATATATATATATATATATATATATATATATATATATATACTAGCTAAAAATAAAAATTACTTGTGCCACATATCATTTTTTTAATGTATTAGTTCAAAAAATTTATACTTTATTTTCAGGTTGACACGTTGTAGTCTCATAAAATTTTCTCTATTAATTCAGTTTTTAAAATTCAAATAAATCAATATATTTATTAGATTTGAAATTTGAAATTTGAAATAAGTTATATGATAAATAGGTGAGTTGTTTGGTAAATATATGGGTTTATGGTATATAATCCGGTGTATATATGTATAATGTACAAATATACATTCATTCTTTTGTCTCTTGATTACTTTAAATTTTGACGCTAACGATTGATTCATTGGTTCTTGCTAATAATGGTTATCTCTCTCTCTATACATACATACATATATATATATATATATATATATATATATACATATATATATATATATATATATATATATATATATATATATATATATACTTTTATAATAAAAATTTATAGTTATTAATCAGTTATTTTAAATAAGTCATTTTAAATAAAAGATATATCAAAATTTTAAAGTTATTATAACTTCAAATTTAACATATAATTAAAAAATATAAATTTGAATTTTGAAATGAATTACCTAATATATCTACATGACACATAACATGATATTAATGAAAATTTGTATTAGAGTGAAACTTAACAAAAATAGATTAAACTATTCATTTATTAGAATATATATATATATATATATATATATATATATATATATATATATATATATATATATTTTGTAGTCATAAAAAGTGGTTTGTGACGTAATTTTGGTAAAAAGTTGCATTATTTATATTTAATTAAGAATGCAATTTATTGCAAAATTGGATGAAAGATAAGTTGTTGGGGCTAGAATATTGAGAGGCTAACTATAAAATTGTTTTTAGTTGAGAAAACGGCATAGTGGAAAAGTGGTGGTGGAAACGTACGGATGGTAAGCGACGTCAAAAGGGGGCATCGGTTGGAGCCTGGAGGGGTGCCCGTATAGGTTCCCTAAGGGTGCACCAACATCACATGGGATCATGGCCTACCAAACACAATGGTCATTTCATATATCTTTACGGCTTTACCAATAATAGTAATGTAAGCTTTATGGAAAGTATCATTATCATTTGTAATTGATACTGATATTTTAATATGTACCTTTGATGGTTATTACATTAAAAATATACGAAATACACACAAGCCTAGTTTGTTTGCGATTTTTGATAGACATCTGTGATATGTTGTTTTCTTTAACCTCATGATTTTCTTTTGTTGTGGATTTTACTTGTTAAGATGGTTAAAAATGATAAAGATAATCAAGTACAAGTCTCAAATTGCTGCATATGGGTGTGACCATGAAAGCAAACCCAAAAGTGACTACGGATTTATCATATAATAAATATGTGGAAATAAATGTAAGCACTTCCCAATATTAGGCTGTTAGGCTCAAAATGCTTTCAAGAATCCTTACATAAAAAACCATCAATCCCACAAGGAGTGAAAAATGGATATCATGTTTGAAATAGAGAACGTGTTGACTTAATTATGGCTTGCAAACCTTGTATGCGGTACTCGTGTTTATGGTGCAATACGTACTATACTACCTGAGCATGAGGTGGTGAAATCCACGACAGTTTGAGATAGGGGTTCTACTAGAATTGTTTGCTTTGTTCTAAGGTTATTTATTAATGAATGTTACATTGTCCACTGTGATGAGTGAAAGAAATGCAATGTGTTTTCCATTGTGTGTGTTTGTTTATAAAGATTTTTATTTTTAAAACAGCTAACACACATCCACTAATCTTAGTCCTAAAGCTACTCATTTGTCTACAATCAACTCATTTGTCTAAAATGAGACTCGAACCTTCAACCTTTTAGGAAATGACACCTTTCCACCACATCTGAAACCGATGGGCTACAGGCCCTTTGGTGTTTGATTGTTTTATAAACGATGTAAATAATGATTTAAAGATGAAGTTGTAATCAAGTTGAGTCAAGCACTTTGAAGCTCGAAACTCGACTCAACTAAAAAACCCAAGCATGAAACTCGATTCACGTCTTAATTTCAAGGTAGGGCACGATCTTGACAAAGTAATCAACACTTTCGTCTTTCGAGTTCGGCTCGAATTGAACCTTAATTTCAAGTTCAGGTCCAATCTCAATAAAATAAACGACACTTTCGAATCCGGCTCGACTCGACTCAATTAGTTATTAAGAAAATAAAATCACATCAAATTCCAATAAATATACGATAAAGCTTGCGAGCTCGAGTTCATTCGACTCGATTATGTAAATTTGAATAAAATAAAAGGTAAAAGTGTAAATATTATTGAGTCTGGTTAAGCTCCGGGGCTTGACGAGAGGTTAAAAAACATTAGAATTTAATAATATGAACATAGATAACGACATTACTACAAACATAGAGGTAATTATTCGAAAAATTTTAAGTTGTCCTTTGGTGGTGATACAGTTTTGTTTCATCTCAACGATGATATTGATCTAGATGCATAAAACAGTTTTATAGTTTATCTTCACACTTTTTTTTTCAATTTCATTTGTATTGAAAGATATTTTAAAACTTTGATCAAGAATTAAATATTTTTATCTAAAGAAATAAAGCCATTAATTCTACATCAAATCAAACATGATTTTAAATGAAATATATGATAAAAAGTACATTGATTGGAAAATATTATTTAGGTATTTGCATCTGAAATAAGAGATAAAATAGAATATAATTATAGCACACCCCAGGAAAACCATTGAATGACAAGAGTGGAAATCCTTGTATGAGTAGTAGGACTGTAAACGAACCAAACGAACACGAACAAGGTCTTGTTCATGTTCGTTCGTTTAAGTTAGCCGAACAACAAACGAACACAAACGGATAAACGAACGAGATATTCTTGTTCATGTTCGTTCGTTTAACAAATTACTTTGTTCATGTTCGTTCATTTATGTTCGTGAACATGCTAAACGAACATAAACGAACAAACATAAACGAACAAAAATAAAAAAACACAATTAAACATATATGAACCTAAACGAACATATAATATAGCAATATAATAAAAAATAATTGAATATAGATGAATATAAATAAACTTAAACGAACGAACATAAATGAACATCGTAAACGAACGTTCACGAACATAAATGAACGAACGAGACCATTGTTCATGTTCGTTCATTTAACTAAACGAACAATAATTTTTGTTCATGTTCGTTCATTTATAAATAAACGAACATAAACGAACTTCCTGCCGAACAGTTCACGAACGTTCGCCGAACGTTCAGTTCGTTTACAGCTCTAATGAGTAGAAAATTAGGTGGTAATGATGGAAATCAAAGGTAGTGTCTATTTCTCAATCACATATGATGTATGACTAGGGAGTAGTTACATTGAAAATAATCTTTGAATCTTTGATACAACATGGTTCATCTTCCTCTATTGTGTCATCTTCAATCAATATTTGATTTTGCTTGTCTTTTTTCTCTCCTAATTTACATGGACACAAGAGTAATTTTGAGAATTCAAACTTCAATAAAAATTACGTGTTATGTATGGTAAAAGTAGAAAACCACCTATTTTGGTTTTTGTACCTAGTTTGATGTTGATGTGTGTCCGGTCGTTCGATTGTTTTTATTGTGTAGTCCATCGACATTTCTCGTACCCTTCGAACGAGAAGAGAAGTCGATTATTGACTACGTTTCATTTTGGATAACCCTTCAACTTTAGCCAAGGTTCGACATAGGAAAAAGCTTTGCGGGTTGGTGTTAATTTTTCGCATTGTTACATGGCTATGTTGAAGACGTCGAAGTCGTTAGACCCACTTTTGTGCAAGTTGGTGAGGTTGTTGTAAATTTCGTTGAATTCGATAATTTTCAAACTCATATAACGTCATTCGAAGTAATTTGGTTGAGATTTCAGTTTTCATTTCCCACTGACCCATAGAAAACGGTTAAGTCTTTTTTTTTTTCCAAAAACAATTTACCGTTTGAGCATTTCTAACGATGGGGTCTTGGGAAGCCGAAATTCCACGTCATTGCTAAATTCAATTCTTTCTTCTTTGTCCAAATCACATTTCCTTATGTTTGAGCGTTTTTTTTTCCTTCCTTCTTTGATGGTCATGGTTGTTCAAGTTAAGTTTCTTTGCAAAATTCGGAGAACCCGGTTGTCAAGGTTATGGTTATCTTCGGTAAGGTTGTTGGTATATGAAAGCGGATTGAAAGGGTTGTTGATAAGGTTGGAAGTGTTAATATTGTTTTTGAAAAAAAAATGGTCTTTGTGGGATAGAGGATCCACTTTGGATCAAGTTCACAAAACCACCATGGGGTGATTCTATGTTCAGATATTGATGAGGTGTTGTGTCTAACCCAAAAGTATTTTTGAAATTGTAGTTTCAATTTGTCGATGAAGTGTTTTGATTGCCCATAAGAAGATATATATATATATATATATATATATATATATATATATATATATATATATAGTGTGTGTGTGTGTAGTAGAGGAAGAGGAGATGTAACACTCTTGTTCAAGTAGTTTCATTTGTGACCCTTAGTATGAGAATTGTTTGCAAAATTGACCCCTTGGCACTTAAATGAAAAACACAAAGTTGTGTGCGTACGTTGGGCGAACCCAAACGTACGTGGTTGTTTACTCCAATGTTATCCATAACTGGTAGTTATAGAGGGTATGTCCATGTATGACATCATGAAATAGACAAAAACTATGTAGTCGAAGTTTATTTGTTCCTTCTGCCTTAACAGGAGAATCGATATCTATGACCTTCTCGATGATTTGGTGTTGATATCTAAAGTGCTTGGCCGAGCCCTGACTAGAATTAATATGTTCAATTTAGTATTCAGATGCAATCGTCACAAATCAATATCGGAAAACATAATCCTGAATTATGAGATTTACCATTATCCATGTCTAGAATTCATAGAGATATTTAGAACGAACAGATAGTTGATTAGTTATCTAAGGGCTAAATCTTGATGAGATCAAGAGTTCGGTAGTAACATTGGATGACTTACTCTCTGGTGATTATTAGAGAAATATTAGACCTCGTATAGATGATGGCTTGTCCAAGTGGAACACTGTTGATAATATTTCTAATGATAACAGGGTTCTTTGGGTTGCCATCAAGAACCAAATTGAGTAGAATAAATAAAGAAAAAAAATTAGTTTATTAATTATTAGGTGTAAGACCCGTATATTATACGGGTCGTCGATTAAAAAAACTAAATATTAAAATTTAAATAATAAGCATTTTTAAATAAAAAATAAAGAAACATATTAATTACAATTTATTATCATATTTATTACATTTAATACTTTACCTATATAAGTAAAGGTATTATGTGACTTTTAATTTTAAAAATTGAAAAACTCATAAATTGACATATGAATATTATTTACTTAAAAAATATCTTAAAATGACAAAATTATTTTCATTTATTAGGGATGATTATGGTTAATATATAATTAGAAGCAATCGATTCGCGAAAAATATAAGCTAAACTGCAAATGAAATTTCGATGTTATGTTTTATTCTAGTTCTCTCTTTTTTTTTTCTTTTAGTTTTTTAATTTTTCACTTCATGTTTTTAAAGGTTTTTAATGTAATTTTTAATTTTATGTTATTTTTATTTCTAAAATGTAATTTTTAAATTTAGTATGGTTTTTTAAAAAGTTCTTATTTTTTATTGAAATAAAAAAAAAAGATAAAAATAAAACTCATAGATAAACTATTTACCGTACATGTGAAATTTATAAAAAAATGTTAAAGTTGACGTGGCTCCTACGTAACACCTTTTTACCGTAAAAAACACCATATCCCTTAGACTAAGTGTCGTGTCAATTTCTCATATGACAGTTGAGACTTATAAAATTTATGATTGTTTTTGAAAAACTCTTAGTATTTATTTAAATCTACTTTTTTAATAAATTTAGTTTTTTTTCTTCTTCTCTTGTATTAATAATTGATATTGATATAATGTTATAAAGTATAAACCATCGTTACCTATTGCTTAGACAAATTGGGCTGAATAACCTCAGGCCCAGGTTTTATTCGTTCGTCTTCACTTTCACCTTCCCTTTGAACAGTCGATTTTCCCTCCACTCCTCCAGAACTCAGTCGCCTAGTCTTCGTGGCAAACGTACACCAGGTGTTTGTGAAAATGCTCCATAAAAATTCATCGAAGAAGGATAGAACGCCAGCCTATCCACTCCGAAGATCTCCAAGATTTCTCCAAGTTGTGCTCGTGGATCCTGAAGACCCAAGAACCCCTAAGCCAGAACCACGGAGGACCCGAATTCCTTCTTCAGCGACTCCTCTCAACTTCACAGAAAAGGTAAAGATTTCTTCCCGAGGGAGAAGCCTAGGATCTAAGTCAGAAGGATGTTCACAGAAACATCGTGAATCTCGTAATGCCAGAAAAAAGTCTGATAATTCGAAAACTAGGTCGACAAGATCTACCAGACTGACTCCTTGTGCCGAAGAGCGCACTGAAGAAAAGTCATCACGTAGTTCAAAACGGAGAAACAGTAAGTGTTTTTTTGCTTTCATTTTGTTTTACTTGCAATGGTTCAGCTAATTAGTTATTCGAATTACATATCTTTTTTTGCTCTGAATGGTCCACGAGTTTCAATTGAGATCAACTCTAGTTCACTAAATTGCAATTCCTTGATTCAAGATGCTTAACTTACGATTTCATTATCCTTCCTCTTCCCTGCTTTAATAGTAAAGACCTAAGAGCTATTGTTTAATTCTTGTGGTCAAATGTAGTTATTCCTGTATTCAGAATTGATATGGTTGAAGTTACAAATCCAACACCACCATTCTTTCAATCTAGTTATTGTTGCAAAGTTTGGGATGATAAAGAAATGTAGGTTCTATCCTTTTCACCTTGAAAGTGGAACTATTTTTTCCTTTCCTGCATATATTTTTTGTTATTTTCTTCCCTTGTAATTTGAAATCTAATATGTAGGGGAATTCAAGAGGCGAGTAACACGCAGCTCTTCTCATGGGGATGTAGATACAAATGTTAAGAAGACCAGCTATGGTGGTTTTACTGGAAATACAGGCAATGATTGTTTATTAACCCAAGTGGATACAAATACATCTAGAAGATGTAAGTCTACATTGCTAAAGAAGAAAGTGAAAAACAGTAAGAAAAAATGGGAGAATAATTCTGACCGATTTCAAACTTTGGCATTTGATGATAATCCAAATGAAGGGGCTTTACTTTTACCAATCACAGAAAATCCAACTTTGGATGAAGAATTACCCAAAAAAAGTATAGCTAAATTGGCAAATCAAAATGAAGTTGCCATTACAACTCCTAGTATATCGCATGATGAACAACAACCCATGAACAAGAAGGATACTATTAAGAAAAATCAAAAGAATATCGGGGTTAAAAGAAAAAGAAATCAGCACGAGGGCAATTCAGGAATTTCTCATGGTTGGACCAAAGATCAAGAATCAGCATTGGAAAGAGCTTACCTTCAAGCAAAGCCCACCCCACACTTCTGGAAGAAAGTTTCCAAACTGGTAATTCACTTTTCATCCTAATTCCTAAATATAAAATCCATATGTACATGATGATGTCATCACTCCTTGTAATTAATTACACAGGTGCCTGGAAAATCTGCACAGGAATGTTTTGACAAAGTACATGGAAGCCACCTAACACCCCCTCCACCTCGCCTTCGTTCCCGGGCCCGCTTACCAAATTCACAAGACCCGGTTTTATCAGCAAGCAAATTTCTCAGTTCTTCAAGTCCCACAACTAAAAAGCCCAAATCTTATAAACAAAAGAGTCATGTAATCCAAAGAAACGTAAGACACATGTTACAAAATCAGTATAATAAAGGGGAACAAGATTCTTCAGAAGCTGACCTATTCTCAGTTCTTGAGCCCACTTTCACAGAGTCCTTAACCTCTCTCACGACACCTGTACGCCACCTGGACATGGATGTGGCATTCAAGAGATCTTCTTCAACAGCTCATTATAAAAAGAGTCTTTCAAGATTTAGTGGTGGCTCAAGTGCTACACTTGTGAGCCCTCCTGTTTTGAAGCAGGTGAAGAACAAGGCTTTACATGAAAAGTATATCGATCAGTTGCATTGTAGGGAGGCTAGTAGGAAGGTGGCAAGTAAAAAGGCTGAAAAGTATAGTAGCAGAAGTGAAGGGGTGAAAGGGGGAAGTTCTGAAAAGAGAAAGGATGCGATTAAAGTTGCAAAAAATGCATTGGTTTTTGGTGCTAGAGATGCTATTAATGAGTTTGAGTTTAAACAGGGAATGGCTTTGATTGATATTTTTGAGGATGAGTGTATTGTTGGAGATGATGATGATGATGATGATGATGGTGGTCAAGTTTAGGTTTTTCAGGTAATTTTGAGGGTGATGAAGAGGTATATTTTCTTTTTTTTTTTTTTTTTTTTTTTTTTTTTTTTTTTTAAATTTAAAGTTTGTTTTTACTGAAATATGGTTTTGTGTTGTTGCAATTAGGTTCTCAGAAATGAAGGTGAAGAAGTTGAGTGTAATGGATCGGTGGTGTCTGTTAGCCTTAGGTGAAGAGACTAACTACTAATAAGTGTAAACATGTTGTACATTGATCATTGATCTTGTCTTTATACCTAGAAATGTGATCATTTACTGTTTTTGTACATGATTAAAACTGTTGTCACATCATCTTTTCACTAACTTTAACCACTAATGAAATATGTTATCCAATGGTTACATTCCATTCTGTTGCAACACTCTACTTCGAAATATCTATCAAATTATAGCATTGGGCTTCCAATTTTTTTTCTCTTATTTGGACATTATACTTAGAAAAAGTCAAATGTGTTTGCATTTCAATGACATTGCTACAATTGGGTGGATGCATTCTAAGCGTTTTCACAAACGTACAGTTTCTAAAAAAACAGTTTACAGAAAAACGATCTTAATTTTTGTTACCATAAAGTATGTATACTTATGCATATATCTTTTTAGGGCTAAATGAAAGAAATAACTGTGTCTTTATGATAATATTCTACTCTAATTTAATTCTGTTAAGGCATTCTACATCCAATTTTTTCAATTGTACATTGAAAATTGTATCCAACTATATCATTGTACTTTCAGTTTCATATAATCTGGAGATGGACTGAAAACATTAGAAAGTCAACATAAGTTTCATATAATCTGGAGTTGTAATACAAACTTGTATTGATGGAATCAAGTTACACAGAAATACAAGTTACTCATGCATAAAATAAAATGAACCCAGTGACTATATATGAATACTACGTGTCTTTGGATCATATTACATTAGAACTATAACTTAATAGATGATGAAATTTTGTATCCACATAGCATCATAATTCCATTTCTTTTTACACTAGTTTCTCATGCATCTGATAACCTTTTCAATTGTCTTTCAAGAAGTAGCAATGTACTTTTATTTAATGGTTTATTATAACATCTTACTTTCCTTTATTTTTTCTCCATTCCAAAACTGATAGTTTAAAACAAAAGCAAATATTGGATGGCATCATGGCATGTCACAAAAGCACGAAAGTGCACAACAACAACCTTCTTTAATAGCATCCTATTTTTACTTTTTTTTTTACAACGTACCTTCACTTTTTTCTTATTAAGGCATCGTACTTCAAAAAATCCATCCAAGTGTAACATTGTACTTACTTATTTATTTATTTATTTAATGGTGTAATGAAACATAGAAAAAAAGTTTATTCGTCTTATTGTCTATTGAGTACAATTAAAAGATGACCAACTTGAAGAGCAAACTGATAGTAATTGCCTAATTGGTGGCCATTTTATAACATTAACTTGTTTATGAATATCATACACAAATCATTTGTATTTACCTTATATCTCTCCATGACTTGTATAAGTAGTTAGTTCGTTCTAATAATGGAGGAAGCTTATAGTCTTCAACAAAATTTAAAGTCATGGCAGCAAAAGAATCCCATAATCCAAAGAAGAACAAGATCACTAACCATATTTGTTATTTTTTGACATAAAAGCATGTTAAACTTTGCCATGTCATCATAATTTAAATCACGGGGTTACTGTAATGCCCGTAGATCCGAGCTAGTTAATTTAGAGGTAATAGGGGTCGAAAACGACTTTTCGACAAAAGATTATTTAGAATAAACAATTTGAACCAAGTTGTAGTATATGTCACAAGGTTTCCATACATATAAAGAACGCTGAAATCCGAGTTATAACGAAGAAGTTATGACCCGTCGAAGTTTTGCGACGGAACCGGCACAACACCGGGAAGCGTAAATAGTGAATTTACGATAGAGCGAGTTTTATCCTTAGAGATATAAACGAAGATCGTAGAGTATGTTAAACTAAGAACATCGATAAAAAGCCAAATCTGACTTCGTATGAAGAAGTTACGATTTTTCGAAGTTTCGGATTAGCGGTGTACAGCCCGAAATTCGAATATTAGATCGAGTGATTTTTAGCCTATACGACCTAAACGAGAATCGAAGATCTCGATAAGAGTAGCGTAACGAGAAAAAGATGGGCGAAAACGGATGTCGGATGAAGAAGTTATGAGAATTTAACGGACCAATCCTGTCCCGGCCTGTTAATAATATAAAATTTAAAATCGAGTCAAAATTAGCTGACGAAGTCTAAACGAAAGTTGTAGAGTACGTTCCCAACTTTGCGTGGATATAAAGAACGTCGAAAACGGAGCACGTATGTGAAAGTTACGATTTTTAGAAGTTGAGGGTGAGATTTGCGAAACTGATGCAAGGATTGATGACGTGGCCTAGCTCCCAGCCGTCCGATGAACTCGCTTCGGATGAATGACACGCCACCCTCGCATTACGCCCAGCGTCCGAGCTCAGGTACGCGCCACATACGCCTTGCACTCCTCGGTCCAGCTTGAGCCACGTCGCCCCGTCCGAAGCTTGCCACCTGTCTGCCTTATTCGAAGCTACGCCCCGCGTAGAGCTTCTGAACGCCCAACGTAGCGAGGCCCTCGCGGCTATAAAAGGAGGCTGAGGCTGCCCGCATTTTTCACACCAAAATCCTTTCTCTCTCTAATTTCTTTCTCTCTCTAGCTTCCCAAACCACCCCTAAGCCCTAGGAAAAATACATAGCACCCTAAGGAAGCCCCGAGGCTCCCGGAGTCTCGAGAAAAATGAGTCTTTCGGTTTCGAAACGTTGCTCCAATTAAGTTCTGGTTTTCGATAAAATTCGCTGTAAGTGTGCTACGCTTACGCAATTTTTAATATAGCTTTCAAATAATTATAGGAATGTTATTAGGTCCTTAAAATAATTATTTGGGCTATTATTATGAGTTATATTGAGTGTTATTAACGCTTGTATAATAATAATAATAGTCAGACTATTAATTTGTCGCGGTTATCATTAGACTAAACCCTAGTGATATTAATACTAGGTTTTATCGAAGGAAATTGTTTTGAGAGTATCGAAGCGCTGTCCGAGTGCTGAGTCACCACCTTTCAGGTGAGTGCATGGTCCCCTTCAACTTACACATAAATATGAAGTATTAACTGTGTGCTATGTGTGCATATTGTCTGTTTACTTGCTGTCTATGCTCGGTGAAAGATTTTATACATGTTTTAAATGATTTAAACTATATATGTATTTTATATCTACGAAAATGTTGGCGTAAAACATGGGTAGATATAATAGACGAAATATGAGTTGGACGATGAGTTGAGAGGTGATATAGACTATGAGGTATGGGTGAGAGGTGTACGATGTGAGAAACCTTTTTCCCAAACGATGTCCCCGTCATTCAGCAGAGTATGGATGACAACCACGAACTATTCTAGATAGTCCGGTGGAACACTAGCAGGCTCGCAACCTGTAGGTGTTGTGAACGATGTGTTCACTCGGTGTACTCTAAACCTTGGTGATCATGCAGGCTTGATGCCTAGACCCTGGTGATCATGCAGACTTGGTGCCAAAACCCTGACGACTATGCAGACTTAGTGTCTATTGTATAAATTCTGGCGACTATGCATACTTAGTGCCTAAACCCCAGTGATGATGGACTTCGTGTCGATTCCTTAGGATGATCCTTAGGAATGTATGAACGAGGAATGGTTGATTCTTAGGGTAGATCCTTAAGAATAAAGAAGATAATGGGGATGAGTAATTGGGTTGATTGTTTGATTGTTTGAACATAATAATTATATTATTGTGGGTTGAAAACCCTATGTACTCACCAGGTTTCCCAACCTGACCCACTCAGTTTATTTATATCACAGGTATTGATATGAAGTCACATTACACTGAGAGATTTAAAGAGATGTAGATCACTAGTGTAAATAAATGTAAGTTCTGTTTATGCTTATGTTTCTGTATTAATGATGACATCTCAAATGTTTTAAAATGAACAAAATACGTTTCTTCGAAAATGTTTTAAAAACGTATTTATCGTGTTTTTCTGGGAACAAATTCCGCAACATTTTTATTAAAAGAAGTACTCTGATTTTTATAAAGCATAAACAAAAATCGGTCCTTTCTGGCCGTGAAAATGGGGATGTCACAGTTGGTATCAGACATCCTCATTTTCACGGCTAGAAAGGACCGATTTTGACTCCGTCGGCTAATTTTGACTCGATTTTAAATTTTATATTATTAACAGGCCGGGATAGGATTGGTTCGTTAAATTCTCATAACTTCTTCATCCGACGTCCGTTTTCGCCCATTTTTTCTCGTTACGCTACTCTTATCGAGATCTTCGATTCTCGTTTAGGTCGTATAGGCTAAAAATCACTCGATCTAATATTCGAATTTCGGGCTGTACACTGCTAATCCGAAACTTCGAAAAATCATAACTTCTTCATACGAAGTCAAATTTGGGCGTTCTTTTTATCGATGTTCTTAGTTTAACATACTCCACGATCTTCGTTTATATCGCTAAGGCTAAAACTCGCTCTATCGTTAATTCACTATTTACGCTTCCCGGTGCCGTGTCAGTTCCGTCGCGAAACTCCGACGGGTCATAACTTCTTCGTTATAACTCGGATTTCGGCGTTCTTTATATGTATGGAAACCTTGTGACATATACTACAACTTGGTTCAAATTATTTATTTTAAATAATCTTTTGTCGAAAAGTTGTTTTCGGCCCCTATTGCCTTTAAATTAACTAGCCCAGATCTACAGCGTTACAGTTACTCCATAGAGTATAATGCTCTCTAATAAGGAATTTGAAAATACAATGTTGTAATAAGGACAAATGAAAGTACAATGCTATGATAAGAAATATATATATATATATATATATATATATATATATATATATATATAGAAAGTACATTGCTATTTCTTGCATTTAACCCAACTTTAAATTAGGCCATGTCCAAACACAGTTTACATATACATATATGAACCAGGATTTGTGTTAGAGATCCATGGTTACATCATTACATAACTTATAACATAATGCATAATACAACACACCATTGGCATTCATAGACACCATTTGCACACTTATTTATACTTATGCAGCACATCAATTACTTAGAAACTTCCCGAGATACAAGGATCACTTATTTTATCCCTTATGCATTAACTGCTACCTCTAAGCCACCACTTTTAACCATACTCCCACAGCCACCTCCACAACCACCGCCACCCTCAACCATATTCCCACAACCACCTCCACATCCTCCACCACAGCCACCACTCTTCACCATATTCCCACAACCACCTCCACATCCTCCGCCACAACCACCACCCTCAACCATATTCCCACATCCGCCTCCACATCCGCCACCACAACCACCTCCACATCCGCCACCACATCCACCACTGTTGACCATATTCCCACAACCACCTCCGCATCCCCCACCACAACCACTACCACATCCACCACCCTTCACCATATTCCCACAACCACCTCCACATCCACCACCACAACCACCGCTCACAGCAAACTGTCCATTACCGGAAAGTGTGGAAAAGGTTGAGCTTTTTGAGAAAGGAGGAGTGCATGAGGCTGCAACTCTTACACGAATAGGCTCTGAACCAACAATTCCAGAATTTGGAACCAAATCCAACCATTTTTCCACACACAGATTAAACACAGGGGTAAAAAAGTCTTCCAAAGACATAAAACAGCAACCCAAAGTTTCACTTTCACCTGATTTGGATGGATCTAATTCAGAAACAAGTTCAAAGAGAATAGATCCACTAGCCTCACAGTGGAATGTAGCAACCTGTTTCTTCCCAGATTCAGACTGAATATTAACTTTCCTTTTAACATCAAAGATTCCATCAGGTTTTGCCTTACTGAAAAAAACCCTAACTTTTTTCTTTTGGGTCTCTGGTAAGTTTTTGATTTCTACAATCTCCAATACAACCTAAAGTAACAACATTCAGTTATAACTTAATCTCAAAAAATCATCAAGAAATATTCATCTGTTATTCAAGAATTACCTCAATGACATTTTCTTCAGGAAGATCGATTGATTTCTGAAACCCATCAACCTTTTTGGTTATAACTTGAGTGGTAGAGAGAGGAGAAGGTGGAGTACCTCTATACATTGCTCCTGCTCTCCAATACCTTGAGCCAAACATCTCCTCCCATTGATTTATAGTTTGAGAAAATCCAACATCTAGTTTCTGACCTTTGCCTCTTTTTTGATCTGTGTCATCATGTTCAAGAATCTTTCCAAGTGATTTCACCAAGTCTTTACTGTAAGAAGCAGGGTGTAACTGGTGTGTATGCCAGATTAGGTCAATATCATAAGTGGGGACACAAAAACATCTTATGGATCTCTCTTTGTTTCTCCTGATTAGATGCAAGAAGCCTTTGTATCTGGCTAATGCTGCTTCAAGAAAGTGATTGTTGTTCATATAGGGTCTGGATACCTGGTAAAAGAAAGGGACTTGTCTCTCAATAGCTAAAACAAGATTGTATTTTGTATGTTTTTCATCTCTGTGGTAGAGCTTTTCTGAATGTTCTGTGTTTGGAAGTGACAAGTTGATTTCATAGGGCTCATTGGGATACAGTTTGTTCCATATTTCTTCTGTTTCCTTGCTTGATATTCCTTCAACAGAGGATGCAACATGATGGTTGTCAAGAATCTTTCCATAAAATTCTTCACAATCGGATTTGTACCTGAGCTGAATAAGAGATGAAGAGCAATATATTATATTTTTAGTCTCCAGAACATTCTAGAAACTTCATCCAAGGTTCTTAAGTTGAGAGACTTACAGGATTGAGCCTGTGACAATGCCAAACCCATTCACAATCAAGAGGAACAACCAAAGGTCCTATTGTGACATGAGACTTGGAATGTTTAGCAAGCAAAGGAAGCCAGCAAGCGTTATACCTGAAATCGAGTGTCTCTGATGATTTGTAAAAGAGAGTGTTGAAATTGAATGAAGTATTATCAATTTATCATCAGACGATGGTGATTTATTAACCTGTAGATGGCCCGTTTCAAGGTTTGGCCTTCATAAAGCCAGCGGTTGCTGTCTACAGCAGCAAGAAATTGGAGGTGACGCTTAGCAGCAGACACAAGATCTTCACTTATCGTGATATTTTGCGCTGAATTCCACTCTGATTCTTGTTCCATATCCATTTTGATTCTCACCTACAAAACAAATATGAATTTGACTAACAAAAAGCTTGAATATGGTTTTAATGGACATTGGAAATCGAAATACAAACAATTTCAGTTCAGCTGGAAAAATCAATCACGAGATTAAATAGTATATCATTGAAGAAATGCTAAGGAACCTGTTAAATGAAATGGACTGAACTAATATGAAGATCTAATTCTCATCTAACGAACACCTTCGGAAACAATGATCTTTGATCAGGATGATTCAGAATTACATTAACGATATTTCTAACACTTAGGATGAAATTTGAAAAAGAACGATTAAAAAACAACTTTTAAGAGAAGCAGGATGCGTCACGATTATAATATAGTCATCATTGGTTAAGCATCAATCAATCAATCTGATCAAAGTAAACTGGTGAAATTTGTGACGACTGGTTACCTGAAGAGAAAAAGAGTGTCTGAGAAGATCACAACTGAAAAGCGCCGGCGCCGGCAATGGCTGCAGGTTCCGATTGTTTGATCAAATTGAACCCGATTCAATTTTTCAGAATTGAAGGTGATTTGTATATTCGTTATCAGTTTCGTATACGCAAGTTATGTAGATAACACTCTTTTTTCATGACACAAAAGTGTACTAATTGTACGTTTGCTTGCTATTATGTACTAACAGTCTAACAAGTACAAGAAGAGTGATTGTATTTCTATTTTCTATGATGATATTATTATTATTATTATTAGTTATTAATTTTTAATTAATTCAACTGGTGTTAGTTATTGGATTTGTATTTGTATAATAAAAGATAATAAGATGGAAAAAGACATTAATCTTTTCAAAAAGTTTTGGTATGTTGAAATATTATTGATTGTGACACAAAACTTATTAAAATTCTAATTAATAATTTATGCAAATGATAAAGTTGAAGACAACACCTTTATGTTAAATAATTTCTAGATATATAAAATGAATGGATTTATTTTATATAATTGTTTTTGGTATTTTATGGTAAACATTGTCTATTCTTATTTTTATCTATCTCTATTATTCTTTCATCTTTTTTAATGATTAGTTTTTAATATTTCTGTCTTACAATGTCTTTACATTAAATTCCAATCTTAATGAAAACTTAGGGTGTGTTTGGGGAGCCACAATTAATTTATAAGGTAATTTATTTATTTATTTATTTTTTTTATCTTTTTAGGTGTGTCATGTTTGGTAAGCCACAAATTAGCTTATAATATGCCTTATAAGCTAGCTTTTTGATAAGCTACTCCAACAAACGTTTGAAAGAGCTTGTTATATTTCTTCCGATTATGTCCTTCATAAAATAGCTAAAAGATATGAACTAGCACAAAAAATCAAGAAATTTCCCTCCAAATCTCAAAAACTTTTCCCTCCACCATAGATTTCTATAAAGCGAGGCATTATTGATGCTATTAATTCTATTAGAAAATGACATTGTTGAAGATACCAATTTGTGTGGGAATCGTGGGGTTTTGCTTATCATCATCAAGTAAGCATCTTCTTGATTTTCTTTATTGTTTCATTAGTTTATTATATCCAAGATATTTTTCATTCCAAATTGCAATATCTTTTCTATTACGCAATGTCGGGGGTTAATTTTAAGTTAGTTTATTTGCAATGTTTTGTATTTTAGTTTGGTGTTACCACCTTCCTACTTGGTATTTATTTATTTTTCTTGGAATGTTATTGATGAATATAGCTTGCAATGGATGACAATAAAAGGAATCAACTTCTTTTACTTTTAACATTGAGTAGTCTAGAATAACATGTAGCAGTGGTTAATTATTACTACACTTATATTTACAAGGAGTCGTGTATGACTTCAAAACAGACAGGAGAAGCGTGAATGAACGAGATCTTGGACGGTCATCCGATACGATGTATTAATGCTTTCCGTATGAGTGCTAGTTTATTTACACAACTATGTGAAGGCTTGGAAAAAAAATTATGGGTTGAAGTCAAATGATAAAATATCAGTAAAAGAAAAGGTTGGTATATTCTTGTATACAGTTGCACTAAGTCTTTCTAACAGAGATGTTGCCGAGAGTTTTCAACGTTCTGGAGAGACAATTAGTCGAGCTTTTCATGATGTGTTGGAATCAATATGTGGAAGGAGCAAAGGGTTCATGGGTCTTGCACGTGAGTATAATAGACCTAAAGACGCAACATTTCGTTGCATATCGTCTGATATTGAAATGATAGTCGATATATGCCTTATTTCAAGGTAATTGATTGTGGTATTTTGTTTTCATACGTGTCAGTATTGTAATTTAAACCTTTTATTGATAGGGTTGCATTGGATGCATTGATGGTACTCATATAAATGCATGTATCTCGATTGTCGACCAAATAAGATATAGGGGAAGAAAAGGAGTCCATATGTTCAATGTAATGGACGTATGTGACTTTGACATGTGTTTTACGTTTATATCTGTAGGGTGGAAAGGATCGGCGCATGATACTCGAGTGTTCCTTCATGCAATTGAGACACCTTCTATGAATTTTCCTAAGCCCCACGAATGTACAATTACTTTTTTACCTTTTAATATTTGTTGCGTTAACAATCATTTGAATTTATTATTTATCTATTTTTATATAGGAAAATTTTACATAGTAGACAAAGGATACCCTGACCGAAAATGATATCTGGCACCATATCCACGTCTTAGATATCATCAGTCACACTTTAAACATGTACTTCCAACTAATGCTCAAGAGGCTTTTAACCGCGTACATTCATCTCTTCGAAGTTGTATTGAACGTTCGTTTAGAGTGTTGAAGAAAAGGTGGAAAATATTGAACAGAATGTCAAAATTTAGTGAGAAGACCCAAATAGATGTGATCATGGCGACATTTACCCTTCATAACTATATTTGAAGAAATGATTCGGAAGATATGATTTTCAACATTGTTCAACAACATAATTACATACCTAGAGAAGAAGAACAAGAAAATTATTCAAGATTTAGTCATGATAATACCCGACAGTCACGACATGAGATGCGAGAAATTCGTGACAATATTGCGAATATGATCTGGAATGCACGACATTTCACTTAAACATAAATAGTCGTAAAAATGTTATTTAGTATTTTCTTTAATTTAATTTTATGATTTACATATTTGTTTTATAAAAACTGAATCATTTTCGCAAATGTACTTTTATGTCATTTTACATTTTCTAACCACCTTATCAGCTAGTTTTTATCAAACGTTATATTTTATCAGCTAACACCTACCTTATCAACTAGCAGCTACCTTTTCAGACAACAATCAGTTTTTCAATTAACAGGTAGCTTTTCAGTTAGTCTGTCAAACATAGTATTAATCCTGATTAAAATCCAATCCCAATAAGTCTTTACCATGCTAATTGGCAGGCGGCTGAAAATTTGTTGTATTTGTTGTTTCTTGATGTGAACTTTATTTTTTATATATTTATTATTAGTAAGCATAAAATATAAATTTCTAAGAATTGATTTTGATAAATAAAATAAAAATTGTAATACTTATACTTTTATTAGTAATATATATGATTTCAAAATTATTACTAATAAAAATTGTTAAATATTGATTTTAATATTTATGTTATTAGATATGATTATTAAATATTGATTTTAATATTTATGTTATTAGATATGATTAGTTTATCATGAAATTTGAATAATATAAATTTTGTACAGTGAGAATTATATCTATTGCAACATTTGTTGGATACTAAACTTGTGAAGTGATTAGAAATTAAAATTTGATGTCATTTTTTGGATGAAAATTTGATCACGTTTTATGTAATGAAAAGTCTAACGATAAAGTTTAACCTGTTAAAATCATAAATGAGATACATATACATGAAAATCTAATAAGTATTTACTAATTTGGTACCCAACAAGGCAGGACCAGATTTGAAATACGATATTAGCCATCCCTAAGTAGGAACGGACTTCTTCGAAAAACCAAAGATGCACCTTTGGTAGTCATCTTTGTTTTATCTTTATTGAGGGTAACATATTTTAAACTTCATAAACAAATTTTGCAGCATCATCATAGTTAAAAGAGACGTAGAATTAGCTAGAAATTTAAAAAAGTTAGAAACAAATACGAAACATACAATGGGGACTTATTTTAGAACTTTTTTTAATTGATTCATCACTTATTTTCATTTAAACCATTGGAGTGGATTGTTTTTTGTGCATTTATATTGACCACTCAATATATATTGAGTGGTCAATATAGTATAAAACTTTAAACATCTAACATCTATTTGTAACATATTCTATTTTTACCCTTTTAATTATATTTTAATTTTAAATATTTTTCGTTTATTTAACTACTTAACTATTTATATCATAGTTTTTCATTTATTAAATGTTTATATACTAATTTTTAATGATAATCTTAATTTTGAAATATTTCATATTAAAGTATAATATGTTTAAAGACTATTAATTAAATGAGGATGTTTTATGAACATTTTAGATAGATGATGATCAAAAAGTTAAATTCATAAAAAAAAAACTATTGAAAAAGTTTAACCATTGAACGACTTATTTAATTAAAAGTTGAAAAGGGAAAATATCGTTAATAGTCAAAAAATTGGGGGGGGGGGGGGGGGGGGGGGGGGTATTTTCAAAAAATAGACACAAAAAATTGGATTTCCGGATATAAATATGGATTCCGCGTAGATAGCTCCGCGGAATTTACTGTAGCTCCGCGGAATGACAAAATCGTAATAAATGAGTGTATTAAAAAAAAAACTCAAGATCCATTCTGCGGAGCTACCTCCGAGGAATGAACTCATTTCGCGGAGGTAGCTCCGAGGAATAGATCTTCAGTTTTTTTTTTTTTTTTTCGCATCGATTGTTCGAAGTTTATATTCATTCCCCAATTAATTATTTAAGCAAAGATTATCATACCATCATAATCTTTTTCTTGAAAATAATTAGTTGTGGAATTAATATAAATCCCGAAGAAACAATGTGAAAATAAAAATCTAAAGATCCATTACGCGGAGCTACAGTATTTACTGCAGAGCTCCTCAGAATGCATGTCTATACCTGGAAATGTCCATTTTCATGTCTAAATTTTGAAATTACCCCCATTTTTTGACTATTGACGGTATTTTCCCTAAAAATATTAGAGTAATGATGTGGCAAAAATATTAAATGATATGGTAGATTAATCATTAGGATGCTCTAAGGTTGATGATGATTTTACTCGGGGTGGAGTAGGAGTCCGACTCCCCTCCTTTCCATCCTTGTTTATTCTCCGATCAAATGTATTCCCACGACTCCGCCCTCATCCACCTCCTGTCTAAGTCCTACCATCCAACTTTTTTTTTTTTTTTTTTTTTTACAGTTTTGACCCATACAAAAAATAAAATTCATTTCATAAATTTAATGTCATACGATTTTATTTCTTACAATATATAAATTTGCATCTAATCTACTATGTACATCAAAAAAAAAATTTTGTTTTATGAAGTTGGTCCCACCATACTTTTTTTTACAGTTTCGGCACAACTTTTAGTATTGTTAAGATTTTGGTCTGGATTTTTTTTTCAAAATTTCTCCCAACATTTTTTAGAGTTTTGTTTTTATATGTTTTCTATAACATAGTTTTATTACAAAATTATATTTGTACAACTTGTTTTACATCTTTTTTTAGGACTTTGTTTTCTATAAAATTTGTTTAAGAAAACAAGTCTTTAGCATGTAAGATTGCAAAAAGACATACAAATTCTTTTTTACAAATTCATTTTCACAAATCATAACTGCACTTTTATATATAATTAAAATAGTCATATTGTAAATTATATATTGCTTATTGTATATTGTATATATCCATTTTTTTCGCAGCAGCATGGTGAAGTTGTACAAACTCTAGTTCATAACATCAATGAACAAATCATTAGATATAAACTAAACCAAGAAGACCTGGTTGATTTAAGAACATTTCAGGAACAAACTTTTTACATATAATTAAGAAATTAAAGGTCTAACTGGTTTTTGACCTAACTATTCTAATTGACATTTCAACTATTTGCTTACAAAATTTGTACCCCATACTAACCATAATAGCAACTACAAACCAACAATCATAAAAAACAATACTACCTCAAAATTCTTCTGCATTGGTCTCTTTTTTCCCTTCAGGTGTATCCTTTTCCAAGTATTCTTCTTCAACTGTTTCCTTAAGAATAGAAAGTCTCTGAATAACCATTGGTAAATTCATCTCCTTAGCTTCCATAATCCCTGTTTCCTCTTTATGAAGCTGATATGCATCAAGCATTATAGTAATCCACTTGTGAAGCTCCTTTGGAGTTCTGTAATAAAATACAACATCCTCATACATAATCTTGAAAATTCAATTTCACAGTTAAATAAATAAATAAAAATTAGAGTCAATTTACGTGTATATTGCATTGGGATCCTTGGCTTCATCATCTTTACCAGGAGAAAATGCAGTTGCTAAAGCTGAAAATCGTTCTTCTGGATCCGTGAAATTAAGCAGATACTTCAGTAGCTTTATTTCTTTTGGTGCTATGCTTTTTAAACTACTCTTTGTTGCTTTATATAACTCATACATTATTGATTTCACCTTCAAAACATAAGAACAAAACTTCAAATTTATGTTAAAGAAACAACCCTAAAAGCATTTGAACAAAAAGTTGAGATTTTTACCTCATTTCTCATGGTGGGGGAGTCTTTTGCAGAAGCCCAAGCGCTATTAATCAACAAAATTAAAGAGGAATCAAGTTCTTTTGCTTTTGCAAGGCTTTTGATTTTAGCACATGCTGCTTCAATGGAAGGTGAGTTTAAAATATCATCAAATTTGGCCTGAGCATCGTCAAATGACTCCATTGTTTCCAATGTGTTGTCGTATGCACTCACTGCAGATAAGCATCGAGCTCCGAGCCTTGCAATGGCTGCTTAAAAAGAAGTGAGATGAAATCAGAAATGGATATGAAAAAGTTTAGAAAATTGAATATGATGTTTTAAGATATTATCACCATCACGATCTTCTAAGTTATCATGTGTTTCTTGAACTACTGTTAAGTAACGAAAAAATTCTCCTGTGAAATCTTTGCGACGCTTTGTAACTATGGCGTTTATGTCCATTGGGCTGTCTTCTATCTGCTTAAGAAGTTCAGAATGTCTTTCCATTTCATCATCAACCTGCAATTTTTTGTTATTTCAGGAATCACTCGAGAAAATGAAATTTAAGTGATGGTGTAGAAATTTTACCTTTTTGACTTCTGTTGCCAATGTGATCAAACTTTGCTTTAATGTGAAATCGTTTTCTGTATCTGCACGTGATTTACACCGATTGTAGAAGTTGTCTCTGTATTTATTCCAATCTTCTCTGAAAATCAAGTAACTCATCCAGTCTTTGGGCTTGGGTTTCTCATTCAAGAACAGATCAATGATCTTATCAACAAATTTAGTCATTGTATATCCTTCAGCGATTTCAACTTCTTGGTCCTCCTCAAGTTGTGCAGTACTCGAATTGCTACATGAAGTCTCTATATAGAAAAAAAAAAAAAAAAAAAAAAAAAAAGCAAACAAAATCAATCTCTAATACTCGCTCTAATCAAGAAAAGAAAAGGAAAATAAGCGATAATTTTCAAGTTTTGAATCGAATTCCTCCAATATCCAAGGGGAAAACCGTGTAATTCCTTTGAATATCTATTTGACAGATAACACCAATTCTTCGAAGAACTCCATAAGGATCCCTTAAGTTTTGGAGGTTCCATACAAATATCAGATACAATAAGAACAGCATAGCAAATCCATATCAAAGTTCGAAATGAAGCGGAGTAAGTTGAGAAAACGTGAAAACTTACTGGATGTTTGAAATTTGTTGAATTTGGTAGTTGGGGGTTTATGGGATTTGAAGGATAAGATGAGAATTGGGAAGGATTTAGGGGTAGCTAAGAGGAATTCGCTACTGAACGGAAGGACTGGGGCGTTGAAGATAAAAGGCTTTGTGGCACAGGCGATGGTGGAGATCGGAGCTTCGAATCCCGTCAAGTTGCTCATGTTCTTTCAGTTTTGTTGCTCACCTGAGTGCGAGAAATATCTGGATAATTGAAACATTCGTAAAACCTCTTTAAAACCCAACGTTTGTTTTTCATTTCCCATTTTGCCCTAGTACGATTTATGTTTAAAAGGTTATTATTATAACACTTTATATTTTTATATTTTTCTCTTTAAATCTATGTATAATTTTTAATAAAATCCTTTAGATTTTTCAATGTCAAAGGAAACATAAGATTGTTTTCAGAAAAAAAGGTTGTTGTATCCAATTTTAATGGAAAACTACATATTGAAATCTATTTGTAAGATACTCAGAATTGACATAACATATTTTTCCGGAACTCTAGTTAACAAAATTCTTATGCATTGATTGTTATTCATTTTCAAATTAAAAAAAAAAAAAAAGAACAAAAAAACTTAATAGTCTCCAAATTAATGGCTACATACACCATTTGTGATAGGATTGAATACAAGTTAACAGATAACTTTGAATCTCTAAATATTATCTTTGAATCTCTAAATTAGAATACACAAAAACCCTTTGTGATACGATTCTCGTTAAGTTAGCATATGTAGAACCTTCACTTTCTAAATTAGCAAAGCATGGATACAATCAAACCTCTATATTTCTCCTTCAGTAACACTATAAACAACATCAACAACAAAAACAAAAGAATTATGAGCCAAAACAAAAAAGCTTGTCCATTATGAGCCAAAACAAAAAAGCTTGTCCAATATGAGGGTTTTTCATAGTTTTTGTAGGGTTTTTTTTCAACCAAAAAAAAAGCCTTGTCAATAATTAATGAAAGATTACCAGTAAACCTCTTAACGGGGACAAAACGGAAAATTGAAAAATGTGATTGTTTCTTAAAAAAAATCAATTTTAAATAGAAAATATATAAAAATATAATATCTAAATGACACAAAAAACACTCTTTTTACACAGAAATTCGATTTTGACACTGTGTTTTTTTTTGTATCAATTTTGACACTGTGTTTTCCAATTTGTTACAATTCTGACCACTTGACCGGTTAACCAGGTTGCATGCTGACGTGGCATGATGACGTGTCAGTTTTGATGACGTGGCATGCTGACATGATATGCTGACGTGTCAAAATTGAATTTTTTTCTCACAAAAAACACTAAGTTTTCATTTTTTTCGATTTTGACACTACGTTTAATTTTTTCTTTCAACTTTGATACTATGTTTTTTTTGTTCCAAATTGAATATCATTTTTTCCAATTTTGTTCAATGTTGACAATTTTCTATTTGAAACCGTATAAATATTTTTTTAATACATTTAAACCGTATAAATATGTTTTTTTTCATTTAAAAACCATAGTTTTATATAAATACATTTTTTTTACACTCAAACCATATTTTTATGTATAAATATGTATTAGCTATATAAAAATTATATTTTATATTAATATGCAACTTTAAAATATGTTTGAAGGTTTATTAGAAGCTTATGGTTAGTTTGATTCTCATGATATAACTAATGCTTTGAATGTAAGAAAAAAAACACCTTGTATTTAAATAAAAATGTGGTTTTTAAACGAAAAAAATATGTTTATACGGTTTAAAATGTAATAAAAAAATATATTTATACGGTTTCAAATGGAAAATAGACAAAATTGAACAAAAATTGATAAATGATGTTCGATTGGAACAAAAAAAACATAGTGTCAAAATTGAAATAAAAAATTAAACTTAGTGTCAAAATCGAAAAAAAGTGAAAACTTAATGTTTTTTGTGGAAAAAAATCAATTTTGACACGTCAGCATATCATGTCAGTATGCCACGTCACCAAAACTGACACGTCATCATGCCACGTCAGCATGAAACCTGGTTAACCGGTCAAGTGGTCAGAATTGTAACGAATTGGAAAACACAGTGTCAAAATTGACACAAAAAATAACACGGTGTCAAAATCAAATTTCTGTGTAAAAATAGTGTTTTTTATGCCATTTACCCTTTATAATATTAACTAAAGAATATTGTTTGTTTTCCTTAAAAGTTACACTAATAATATTTGTTGTGATTATTGTTTAATAATTTTTTTGTACCCCCAAATATAAAATATAAATATTTGCCATATATGATTATATTCGATCTAAAGTTTCTTCCATTGCAATGTTTGTGATGCTGGTGAGACTAAATATGGTACAAAACTTTCATATCCTATGACAATAATAGGCTTCAAAGAACATAATCGGAACACAATGCATTAAAAGTAGCAAGAAGAAGTTGGTTATTGTTCCTTCTATCAACAAGAAATAGCATTACTAAACCACTTACCTCTTTGATTGCCGATTGTTCACAAAAAAGGATTGAATCATACCTTAAGGAAGCGAAGACATCGACAATGATGGAATGCGATGGAGCACATATGAGGAGAGGAGATACACCCTACGACTGATAAAAATTCGTTGTAAGACGCAAATAATTGAGAAATTAAGGAAAGAAAGCTTATGGCGATTCAGACTTCAGATATATCTATTAGAGACAACCAACAACAGTTATGAGGGTGGAGATAGTGATTATTGATGGTATGCTCAAAAGAGGACAATGTCTAAGAAGGAAGTGTGAAGACAACATGCAAAGAGGACCAAACGTAGGGTGCAGTGCAATAAAATGAGGATTAACATCAGAAGAGTAAAGTAGTTTAGGATGTAGGAATGGTGTCACACATGTCATATTATTTTCCTGTCACATCAGCGCCACCTCACTTTTGTTGGACCACTTTTATTTCTTACCATATAGAGGGGATGGTTCGCCATGCCAAGGTTCTTTATATTATTTAAACTACTTAATTTATATAAAACTAGACATTTCATTTAATTAAAAAGGAAATTATGTAATATGAAACTAAAAACTAGAAATTTCATTACTTTTTTTTTAAATAATTTTGTATTTTACTATTATATATATCCTTAATAATTATTTAAAGGTTTAAAAGTTCAATACATATTGATTGAAGACAAACGGGCAACAAGCTGCGCCACTAGCCCTTTCTGGATGGCAAAACCACTTCTTTTGAAAACAACATTAATGGATCTAGGAGATATGAAATTAGAATGCATGACCCGTTGGACTCTATTAAGGAGCTCCACCGCCTCTGGTGCGAGAAAACCAAATGTATCAAATGCAAAAGGAACAAACACATGTTGATTTTCTCTACATGCATTCTCATGTTTTACCACTTTGCACGCAGCGGCTTTCAAAGCGGCATACCCAGCTGTGAAACCCCCGCTCCCCAAACCAACGAGATGAGAGACCCCAGTAAGATCCACGCACGCATAGTTCCTTCTTATTCATCTAAAGATCAAAATATCAGTCGGTCTAAGTGTTGACCTGCCATCCTGCGGGTCCGTCAAAAAGTTCACTGGAGCTTCTTTCTTCATAGAAATACCAGCACGCCGACAAGCATCAAAGAGAACATCCTGAACCACATCATGTCTATACTTGAAACCAGGAAGCTCTCTACAATGAACCGCGTGTTCCCCAAAGGTATCCAAACATGCCTTGCGACAAACTGGGCATATCTCGTCAATTGGGAATATGGGAATCATGAGGCGGTAACGAAGGATAGTTCGGTATTCCACAGGAGACATATGCTGGCCAAGACCATCAATAGGGATAGTTAGCAGAAAATCCTGAGCATGAAGGGCCCGCAGACACTCAAAGACCGCTTTTTGTCTGACAGTCATGTCGAAGTCGACTTCCATATCTTGGATGTTTTTGCTAAAAAGGGCACATGCCAAAGCTTTTTGGGATTTAGGGGGGGGGGGGGGCGGTGTCCTTATTAGTGAAACCGCTACAGTCAAATCCCGGAATCGTATCGCGAAGACGAGTCATAGCACATAGGTAATCCGAGTCCATACCACATATGCCATTGTCATGTAAGATGTGGTCTTGTAATGCCCAAGATTGGGCCCTCGAGGCTACAAATGCGTAGGAGGAAACCTCGTAGGCCGAGTACAAACCCAAACCACCGAAACGAATAGGTAAGGAAGCCAAGCGCCACTGAATGTCTCCAAAGAAGGGGCCTCCACATACCACCATATCCTTGATAGACATGCACAATCCTTTGTCAAAGAATAATGTTGCCTCTTCTATGTGTACCGGCTGGCATGTCCTTAAGCCAAAGAAAAGTTTTGCAATGCCCATACATGATTGAAGCAAAAGGAGCTCACTCTGCGGGTCACATAGTTGTGGAAGAAGGCCCATCAAATCAACAACATTGACCGCTTTCTTCATGGCCAGCCCGCTAATAAACCTCGCGTCTCTGCTAACACCCCCCCCCCCCCAAGGAGCTTCACCCCCAAAGAAGGTCTCCCTATATCCGTTGGGAATAAATCGGCATGAAGCTTCCTACCATCACATGAGAGCCAATAAATCTCCGTTTTCTTGATGTTCAACTCAAGACCCAAACCTCGACCATGCAACCGAATTATGTTCAACACTCTAGCCACCTCCTCTGAATCCCCAATGACAGTCCCATCATCTAGATACCAAGCATGGAGAAGGAGCTTACAATTGTCTCTAATCTTGTGCACAAGCGGGTGCAAAACGAGGGCAAAAAGAAGAGGGCCCAAGGGGTCACCTTGCTGCAACCCAGTGGCAGACTATATATGTTGGTCTCCGATATAAAGTCTCACTGCTGGTCCGTACAAGAAATTCACCCACAAAGAAATGGAAGGGCACATCTTCTTAACCTCGTGGAGCAATGCTGATCGATCCACCAGGTTAAAGGCATTCGAAAAATCCACAGTCAGCATTACAAGAGACCCATCAGCATGGTGTTCACTCAACACCCTATTGGCACTGTGTAACACAGTCTCAGCACCGCCAGATACACCAAACCCCGAACTGAAAATCATTAAGGTACTTGGTCATTTTTTTACCCACACCTTTCATGGCAGCCTTGGAAACCAGACGTCTCCATATAGTGCTTACTGCAATCGGACAGATCCTGTTGTCATGTTTGAGTAGAGGCGTGAGAGGAGCAGATGCAACAAACTCTGCCAAAATGGTTGGACATCTTCCCGCTAACCATAAATTAACAACTGAAGTGATAGCATGTATGAGATCTGTAGCAATAGCAGACCCTTCTCCACAAAGAGCGTCTAGTAAGTGTTGAGCCCTCAAGCCATCAATTAAAATTTAAGAAACATAATAATAAACATAAGAATTATGTATTATATTTTGCTACGCCCCTTGACAATACTCCAAAATTCTATATAGTATAAAGTTTTTTCCGTTTTCTTGGTGGAAATTTCAAGAGCAATTTTTAAAATCATTGCATTACTTTTACCATTTCCAATCGCATTTCACTTTATTAAACAGAGTGTTAAACTTCGTTACTACTTTTTTCGTGTACCTTAAATTTATGTATATTTGATATTTTTTTATGTAGTGACCTCAATTCATTTCGTTGAGGAAAAGTTCGATGACGTCCAAAAAGATAACCCATTTTGGTTGATGTCAACCATCGGGCCCTCCGATACGTTCACCCATGCACGAGCAAAGCCTCCTCTTCTATCGTGTTCCAAGGTACAATCAAGGTCTTTCCTTTGTTATTGGAATCGGGTTGATCATTTGAAGAAGACATTTTGCAAATATAAAATTGAGAGAGGTATGATGAGCGTTGAAGATTCGAGTGAAATAAGATTAATAATAAAGGTTCGAGGGTGATAGAAAATGAAGATATAGTTGTAGTATTTATTTTGATTAAAAAAATGATTTCTAGGTTAAAAAACAGATAGTTTTTTGAAAAAGAAAAAGAAAAGAGACGATGCAAGCTGCTGCCGAATTGGGGTGTCAAACTTGGCAGTTGGCATACCGAGTTCATGTGGCATCCAGCCGAAGGTTGGTTCTTGAAGATTGTGCTTGCCACATAGTTTTTACCATTTTACTATGATTCCCTCCGATCACACCTTACCATTGGTCCACTTTCCTTACAACTTTCTTGGTTGTAGTGTTTTTCCTTTAATCACACAACTCTTTTTCTTTTCTTTCTCAATTGTGGTTGAGCACGTCTCTTTTTTGGTAGAACACAATTTGTTGTCATATTATGTCTTGCCCAATATAAAACATAGTTGGAGCACAAGAAAATGCATAAAAAATAACAATACTTTGACTTCATTCATTTCTAGCCACAAAGAAATAACATTACTAGATATAAGAGCCTACTACCAACCACCTACCTCTTTCACTTCTCAATTCCTAACAAAAAAGATCACATTGTGACCAAGATAGTAAAGATACCTCTTATTGACCAACCTAACCTTATACCCTATAACAGTGTAAATTACAACAAGATTCAAAATCTTGTCTAAAATTTCAACCAAACCCAAATCTCCAAAACTCCCGGATGATTCAACCACGGTTAACAACAGGTGGCTTCTTCCTACGACTCCCAGATGAACTCCGCCTCCAAAGAACCTGTTCATCAATGGCACTCAACTTTTCATCATCAAGCCTCTTCCATGTTCTAATACTCTTCACATTTTCATCCTTCCCTAAAGAAACCACCACCACCCTCGCCCTTCTTGACCACCCTGCCTTCCCATACGCATGGTACCCAAACCCTCCACCATAACAAAGATGAATCCCACTCAACTTCCCACAAAAATCATTCAAATGATCATGTCCAGTGAAAACACCCTTCACATCACCTGTCTCAACTAAAGTTGTAAAGAACCCTGAGTTCACAGAAGCAGAACTTATCCCTTCTTGTCTCACACCCGTAAAGTTTGACTTGTCAAACCGTGCATACTCTGGTAATGGGATGTGAAAATACGCAAGTCCAGGTGCTTTTGATGCCTTTTGAAGCTTTCTAGATGTTTCTTGAAACCAAAACTGTTGAGATGGTTTGATCCATCCATATCCAGGGATTGAAGATACTGTGGAGTAATCGCCACTATCAAGAAAGTATAAGTTGAGAATCGATTTGTTCATTGAGCTTGTTCCTTCAACTCCATGGACTTCAAGATTGTAATTCCCAAAACCATCTATGATTTCAATACCTTCAGGATTGAGTTGAGATAATGTGTTCTTCATTGTAACAATATGTTTCATAACACCTGCTCTTGATAAGGTTGATTCTTGGTCGTGGTTGCCTAAAACTGCAGCCCATGGGATGTTTGATGAGATTGCAGGGGCAAAAGCTGCGTTCATGGAGGATGCTGCATCTGTTGCATCAAATCCGTAGATGTTGTCTCCTGTGAAAACAATGAGGTCGGGTTTTTCAGCTTTGATCATTCGGTTGATGAAGACACTGGTGTTGAGATCAGAGCAATGGAAAAGCTGGTTGGGCAAGACATCTTCACATGGAGTCTTTCGGCCATCGGCATAGTGCATGTCAGCCACCTGTAGAACCTTAAACTCGCCCTTCTTTTTATCAAATCGTAGCTGTTTTCTAGTTCTACCATTAGAGGACCTTCGAGTTCTCTGAGTGTTGACTGTGATAAAACTTGAAAGGAAGCAGAGGACAACGAATACAATCAACAGAAATCTCGCCATCTTGAAGGGAACGAATGAAGTTTCGGTTATGTAGAAGGTGGATGAATGGTTCTTCAAAGCGAATATGTTGAGAATATCGCAGTATTCCTAAAATTCACGTTGAAATGTTTAATATGAAGCCAGATCTTCTGTTTTGATTCAAAGATGCTTTAAATTTACTACAAAACGATGATAAATAGTTGTAGGATTAAGGATTTCCTTTAACTAGAAAAAAACGAACACGTTTGTGAAAAATGAGACGAGTACTTCCCGACTCATATTAAAAAAAAACAAATCACAATCAAACAGGCAATTCTCTAAATGTTGTGTATTTTGACAATAAAAATTAAGCGACTCTGAAGATCACATCCAAGTACGAAAACTGCAAGAGTCAGCTTTCCTTTACTCTAGGGTTTCAGATCCTAAAAGAAAAGCGAGATAAGAAGAGGACGACGAGAATAAGAAGAATCATACCTTAAGGAAGCGGAGGCATCGGTGGTGATGAAATACGCCGGAGCTCAAACGAGTGGAGGAGACACTCTAGTCTACGGCCAGTAGTCTGGTAAAAGTAGGATTTGAAAGAGAAACAGCTACGAAAGAGAGCAAGACAATGGTGGCGGTGTTTGGATATGGGCTTTTCGGTTTATTTTGACGTTACGATAAATATTTTTTGGAACAAAATTAGTTATCTAATGAAAGAAAAAAAAAAAAAAAAAAAAAAGGAATTAACCTTAAATAAAAATGAAATCAAAATATATTAACGTTTAGTATATTGTAAGAAATAAAGTATTCAAGATAAAAGTCATGGAGTAATATTTATGAGGGTTATAAGTTTACAACAACTAATCTGGATATTGGGCCCGCCAATTAAATTACAACCGTTGAATTTACGGCTGACTTGCTCAAAGGTTTCTTGTTTTGGAAACGGCATCAGACATTATCGAGAGACAAACAGAACTGTGGGGCATGTGGGCAATGAGTGACTATTTAAAACTCAAAGCTCAAGATAGGGTGGGAATTAAATTCAAAGAGAAATTAAAATCCTCCTACCCAATTATAGTAATAATAGACAATTAACAATCTCTTTGCTAGGGACGAATTAAAAACTAGAGACTAAATTGTTCGGAAGTTTACTCAAAATTGTCGCTTTATTTTGTTGCAAGAATTTGGTTTAATTTATTTTAAAAATTTTTGTAATAACGATTTTATCTTTTTTTTTTTTTTACCTTTTTAGTTTTTTTATTTAAATATTTTTATGATTAAAAGAAAAATAAAAAAAATACATTTATCTCTCTTTATCTCTCTCTCTAAATATCACCACCACCCCTATCATTTTCCCGAAAACATAAACACACTCTCTGAAGAAAAAAAAAAAAAAAAGGCAGCCCCTTCCCTTTTGTTACCCTCCATTATCATACCTCAAAACAAAAATCAAAATCAATTTGTGTTCTCGGATGGAAATCAAAATCAATTTGTGTTTTGAGATGTTGGAAAAACAAGATGGAGAATCCGACAGTGAAGATTTAAGGTGGGTTGTAGTTGACTTTCAGGTAGATATTTTGGTTCCTTCGTCTTTCCTTCTTGACCGCCTTTTTCTCCTATTTCCTTGAATTTAGTTGTTGTTCGTTTTCATGGAGGGTATCCTCCATATCTGAATCTCAATGTTTTTACACTGAAAGGGGAAATAAGTGCAAAATCGACTATTGGCTCAAAATTGGTTCCTGTTGACGCCTCTAACCATCATTTTGACCCTTTGCAACCTAAACCGGTTTCATTACTTGTCAAAAAGATTGATATAAAAGAGAAATTCCCAGAAAACCGATTTTCGAGTTTGAAGGGTAGTGCAACTTTGATAAATTTGGTTCTAGTTCGTCGACTTATGTCCCTTTTGTTGTTGATGCTATTATGGATGAGCTTCCTGACCCTTCTCGTAACATTATTAAGCTGGTGGATTTTTCTAATGTGGAATCTGGTACCTCTATGCGGTTATGCTCGAATTTAAAAGGGATATTGCCCAAATTTGCAATCCCGATGAGAAGGAAGCTATGATGATATCCAAGAACAAATTCATTGTATAGGATCGGTGTTACCAATCAATAGCATTAGTGATGTTCATGCCTCCGGCTGATGATCGTGGTGGTCGTATTTTTCAGCATGTGAAAACCAGGTGGAAGATATGAACTGTGTAGGAGAGAGAGAGAGATATAGAGAGAGAGAGGTATTTTTTATTTTTCTTTTAATCATAAAAATGTTTAAATAAATAAAAAACTAGAAAAAAAAAAACAAGGGTGAAATCATCATTATAAAAAAATTTAAAGTAAATTAGACCAAACTTGCAACAAGAAAAACTTTGAACCTGTGGTTTTAATCCAAACATTTTTGGACCAAAGTGGTAATTTTCGGCAAACCACAAGGACCATTTATGCAGTTTAGTCAAAACTAAGACAGGTTGGGGCTTCCTCGAATTTTTTTTTTTTTTTTTTTGCTATAAAAGTAGGACTAAAAGATCAACAAAAACAATAACATGAAACAACGATGTATTATTTTCTTCGGGTCAAACTTAAACTTTCCCAAATGTTGTTACCAACAACTTTTAACAGTATTAAACATTTTTCAATTTCAGATTCAGATATCAGTCAACAACGCAACTGATAATGATTATTTGTTAAACAAATGTTGTTAAAATAATCAAATAAACCATGAAACAGAAGCATGTCCTCCTGCCGTTGACCATTTTTTAGCTCATGTATGACATTGGACATATGAGATTGTTGATCTGGAGCTTAACAAAACAACCATGATGCACAGAAACAGGCAAAAAACCGACTTCGGTAAACATTAGAATGCATATTTCTAGAGTTCAATCTAACCTCACTTTGATTTTGGTCTTTATCCAAAATCAATGAGAGAACAATGTCCAAATGACCATTCTTGCCCAAAGACCAGTCTTGTAACGTGTTGGATTTTTCATAGGACTCGAACACGTATAAATAACTCTACTTGTAATGAGAAGTTTACCAATTGATTCCAAAATTCTATTAATATTTACCATAATGGCTTTTACTCAGTCTTTGTGTTCCATGAACTTAGCATTCGTAGATGTAGATTAATACACGACTTTCATATGCTCGTAAATGATGCTATATTGTATATTAAAAGATCAATTTTATACCCCATGTTGATGTAGTATTGCTAATTCATCAAACAATTTAATTTATTTAATTTATATGTATGAAGTTAATTCGAATTTAGAACCGTCTTGAAATGAAAAATAAAATAATTTAGGCATGCTTAATTAAAAGAATCCAATAAGTAGAAAATGAATGAACCAAACTATAAATTAGAACAAAATATATACAATATGAACATCTTTTTGTACATTCAAAATAACTAAAAGGGGTCAAGATCACAATTAAAGTAACTGACCATTTTATTCTTCTATATAGAAGGGTTGTACTACTCGATTATGCATTGGCAAAACTGAAAAGAAAACAAAGGGTAACAAAAACATTTGTTATGGGCATAAATTTAAGAAAACATCAAACTTGTTTAAACATATGTGGATTTGAATCTGGCAAGGTCCAGCTTCAAAGGTCGTAGAACTCGTTACTCGGTACTTGTTCGGCCGACTACCAAGTAGCGAGTACTCGGGAGTACTCAGGAGTACTCGGATTTGGTAAATCGTGTAAATATATTTTTAGGAAAACTATATATGTCAAAATCTCACGTTAAAATCATAAATTGATTGAAATATATAACAAAATTAGATACATGTGAATATACAAAATCTAAAAAAAACACATAATCTCACTTCGTAAATAATTACTGAAAATTTAAGATATATATGTAGTAATAATCACATATGTGTGTGTTAAATAATAAATCATTAAGTATATTATACATATTAATCACCGAGTTGACCGATTTTTACAATACTGCCCAGTTCAGTAAGGGGTCGATCAGGGAGTACTCGAGATTCTGTAACTCACCTCGGTAAGGGGCCGAGTAATGACTACTCGGAGGAGTAATCGGCCAACTCGACAAGTTTTACAATATTGGTCTCCATCCTAGATGTATTTAAGAATCATTTCAACTCATTCTTGGTCTTCATTGTTCAATAGATTTCCCATATGCCCCTATTTAAGAGAATATGTAAACAAAGGTTATAAAAAGGGTAAATAGCACAAAAGACACTAAGTTTACACCAAAATTCTAATTTGACACTATGTTTTTTTTGTCTTAAATTTGACACAGTGTTTTCAAATTTTTTACAATTCTGACCACTTGATCGGTCAACCCGGTTACCTGCTGATGCGGCATGATGACATGTCAGTTTTGATGATGTGGCATCCTGACATGACATGCTGACATTTCACAATTGAATTTTTTTCACAAAATACATTAAGTTTTCATTTTTTTTCGATTTTGACACTAAGTTTAATTTATTCTTTCAATTTTGACACTCTATTTTTTTTGTTCCAAATCCAACATCATTTTTTCAAATTTTGTTCAATTTGACCATTTTTTATTTGAAACCGTATAAATATATTTTTTTATTACATTTTAAACCGTATAAATGATTTTTTTTTTTCATTTAAAAACCACATTTTTATATAAATAAAAGTTTTTTTTATATATCCAAAACATAATGTTATGTATAAATATGCATTAGTTATATCATGATAACCAAAAAACTAACCATATGTTTCGAACAAGATGTAAAAATTTCAAGGGTTGCAAACCTGATCTCTGGGCATTGATCAGCTACACACCTCCAAACTCATTTTAAAGTTGCGTATTAAATATAAAATACGATTTTTATATGACTAATACATATTTATATACAAAATTATGGTTTGAATGTAATTAAAAAAAAAACATTGTATTAATATAAAATATGGTTTTAAATGAAAAAAATGTATTAATACGGTTTAAAATCTATTAAAAAATATTTATACAATTTCAAATGGAAAATGATCAACATTGAACAAAATTGAAAAAAAAAAAAAAAATCGATTTGGAACAAAAAAAAAACAGAGTGTTAAAAATGAAAGAAAAAAAATTAAACTTAGTGTCAAAATCGAAAAGAATAAAAACTTAGTGTCTTTTGTGTGAAAAATTCAATTTCGACACGTCAACAAGTAACCGGGTTGACCGATCAAGTTGTCAGAACTGTAAAAATTTGAAAAAACACGATGTCAAATTTAAGAAAAAAAAATATACAGTGCCAAATTAGAATTTTTATATAAACTTAATATTTTTTTTGTATTATTTTCCATTATAAAAACACTACTCTTGAAATTCTGTGGGTATTTAAAAATCGTTTCAACTCATTCTTAGTATACATATTCAAGAACCAAAGTTAATTGTAACATTTATGAGGATTATAACTCCTATTACCAAACCTATATCCAAATTGGGTCCACAAAATAAATTACAACCGTTGAATTCGCCATGACATGTTCACAGATTATCTTTTTTTGGAAACGGCATCCCAGTCTGATTATAGATAGACAAATGCACTGTGGGGCATGTGGATGATAAAAGTCAAATTTCAAGATAAGGAGGGAATTAAATTCAATGGACAATGAATAACAATCTCTTTGGTACATATAATATTGTTTTCAATTTTAACTTCAAAAAAACCTTTAGAAATATTATGCTAAAGAAACTCAAATATATTAGAATCGTATCCTACCTAATAAATAAAGAATTTTTTGTCACATGTCATCTTCTCTTTCATTTGGATATATGACATTTTCTAGAATTTTTAAATTTTCTATTTTCTACTTGTCATTTTATTGTATTTTTCATTTTATTAAATTAAAATTCTACATTTAATATGTAAGATATTTATTAGAAAAGTTTATATATATAATATATTCAATACATTAAAGCCTCTTTAATTTTAATAATTCAAAAAAAATTCAATTTTCTTATAAATTCAAACTTTTCAAATTGTTAAAATTTCATATCTAATTTTTTTTAAATAAACTCATGTAATACATGAGTCTCACACCTAGTTTTTATGAATAAAACTATTTTATGAAATTAATAATCATATACGATCATCATGGAAATTTTGATTTTCCAAGTTTATTTTCTTTAAAATAATTATAAATACAATTAAAAAACTAATTTTCCAAGTTCTATCTTCTTTAAAAGACTTGAAAAATACAATTTTTGATCATCAAGACAGTAAATTATAATAGAATGACATTCGATCTAATAGTATGGACATTGATCATGGCTCGACCTAGAGCATGGTTCGTCCTTTCCTTGAGCAATAATTGGTTCGACCTTGATCTTTTGGTGATAAATTAAGTTGTTGAGACCACGTTGTGTACCCTTCTCAACCATAACCTATCTTATTGGGAGTTTATCTCTATTCTCCATTGTCGTTGGACCAATAGATTCTAATGTATCATATCTAGGTCTGGTAGAATATGTATAAATAGGAAGACGCCCAATCAAATGGAGACCATTTCTTATCGCGAGAACATTTGAGAACAAATTTTAAAAACACAATTTTTTTAAATAAGATTATAAAATAAAATTCAAATAAATCAAAAAATAATTACAAACAATTAAAAAACCCACTAACTAACATCACTCACCACCCAACCAACACATCCCACCACTACCACGCGCCATCACCACCCATCACTAACCACCACCACCAACTACCACCCATCACTAACCACCACCAACCTCCACCACCCATCATCACCGCCAGCCACTACCACCAATAACCACTACCTACCACCCATCACCATCACCCGCCACTACCACCCGCCACCACCACCCATCACTAACCACCACCACCAACCACCACTCACCACCCAACACTACCCACCCACAACCACCACCACGACCAACCACCTCCGCCACCACCATCACCACCAACCACCATCATTACCCAACCACCACCACCACCCATCACCACCGCCCGCCACCACCACCAACAACCACTACATACCACCCATCACCACCACTGGCCACCCACCACCATCCACTACCACCCACCACCCATCACTACCCACCACCCACCACAGCTACCACCATCACCACCAACCACCACCACCCATCACTACCCACCACCACCAACCACCACCCGCCGCCACCATCACCACCCAACCACCACCAACCATCACCACCGCCGACCACTACCACCAATAACCACTACCTACCACCCATCACCACTACCACCACACGCCTCTACTACCCATCACTAACCACCACCACCAAGCACCACTCATCACCCATCACTGCCCACTCACAACCACCACCACCACCAACCACCTCCGCCATCACCATCACCACCCACCCCCATCACCACCCAACCACCACCACCCCGACACCACCACCAACAACCATTACCTACCACCCATCGCCACCACTAACACCCACCACCATCCACCACCACCAACCACTACCCACCACCCACCCGCCACCAACCACCACCCGCCACCCATCACTACCTACCACCCACCACCACCCGCTACCATCACCCACCACCCACCACCCGCCACCATCACCCACCACCCGCCACCACCATCACCACCAACCACCACCTACCACCCATCACTACCCACCACCAACAACCATCCGCCACCACCATCACCACCCAACCACCTCCACCACCCATCACATTTGCATGCCACCACCACCCACAACCACTACCTACCACCCATCACCACCACCACCATCACCAATCACCAACCACCACCACCCGCCACCCATCACTACCCACCACCCACCACCAACCGCCACCATCATCCACCACCCACTACCACCCACCACCATCACCACCAACCACCAACCACCACCCATTACTACCCACCACCCACCACCACCAACAAAAACAACCATCCGCCACCACCATCACCACCCATCCACCACCACCCAACCACCACCCACCTCCACCACCCATCACCACTGCGTGCCACCATCACCCACAATTATTACCTACCACCCATCACCACCACTACCCACCACCACCACCCATCACTAACCACCACCACCCACCACCCATTACTACCCACCACCCGCTACCACCATCACCACCCATCACCATCACCACCCAACCACCACCACCCGCCACCATCACCCATCACCACTCACCACCACCCGCCAACCCTCACCATAACTACCACCAACCACCACCACCAACCACCACCCGCCACCACCATCACCACCCAACCTCCACCACTCGCCACCACCACCCACCACCCACCTCCACCACCCACACCCACCACCCACCAAAACCATCACATTTTTCGACTGAATAATTGCTTTTGTGTAATTAATCACATATGATTAGATGTATATAATCATATATGATTTAAGGTGGACAAGATACACTTTTTCCTTCTCGATTCAATAGTTGTGCTCATGTACTTAATCACATATGATTATACCTATAATCACATTTGATAAAATACAATGAGAACAACTATTGAATCGAGAAAGCAAAAACGAACAATGTCCTCATAAATCATATGTGATTAGATACACATAATCAAATGTGATTAAATGTATTTAATCACATATGATTTATATGTACAATATTCACATATGGTTAACGTTGTAAAAGAACAACTATTGAATCAAGAATACAAAAATAAATCATGTCTACATAAATCATACGTGATTAGATGTGACATCCCCATTTTCACGGACAGAAAAGACCGATGTTGTTTATGCTTTATAAAAATCAGAGTACTTCATTTTATAAAAATGTTGCGGAATTTGTTCCCAGAAAAACATGGTAAATACGTTATTAAAACATTTTCGAAGAAACATATTTATTTCATTTTAAAACGTTTGGGATGTCATCGTTAATATAGAAACATAAGCATAAACAGAGCTTACAATTATTTACACTAGTGATCTACATCTCTTTAAATCTCTCAGTGTAATGTCACTTCATATCAACACCTGTGATATAAATAAACTGAGTGGGTCAAGTTGGGAAACCTGGTGAGTACATAGGGTTTTCAACCCACAATAATATAATTATTATGTTTAAACAATCAAACAATCAACCCGATTACCCATCCCCATTATCTTCTTTATTCTTAAGGATCTACCCTAAGAATCAGCTATTTCTCATTCATTCATTCCTAAGGATCATCCTAAGGAAACAACATGAAGTCCATTGTTACCAATGACACATTGGTCAAGCGCAGCTGCTAATATTGTCACTTAGGCTCAGCTGCCAGAATTAGGACATTTTCTATGAGGCGCTTCTGCCGGTATTGACCTTTAAACACTACTGTCATGGTCATAAGGCTCCCTATTAGGCGCAACTGTCGATACTATCCTTAGAGCGCAGCTGCTAGGACGTTTACTGTAGATCTAAATCATCTACGGGTTGTGGCGCAGCTGCCAGTGCTCATCTATAGGGTACTAGGTCCACTGCTGCCAATGTATACCTATAGGGCACTAGGTCCGTACTACTAATGTTCCTTTACTTCAGCTTTTATCCATCATCATTCATCTACCCATGTTTTACCCAACATATTTTGTAGATATAAAATACTTTATACAGTTTACATCATTTAAAACATGTATAAAAAATCTTTCACCGGCATAGACAACAAGTATTCAGACAATATGCACACATAACACGTAATTTATATTAAAATCCTTCATATATATGTGTAAGATGAAAGAGACCATGCACTCACCTGATTAGGTGGTGATTCCGAACTCAGACAGCACTTTGTTATCTCAAAACAATTTTCCTCGACAAAACCTAGTATCAATACCACTAGGGTTTAGTTTCTAACGTTAATCACGACTAATTAATAGTCTAGCTATTATTACTATTATATAAGCGTTAAATAACACTCAATATAACTCATAATAATAGCCCAAATAATTATTTTAAGGTCCTATTAATGTTACTATAATTAAATAAAATCTATATTAAATATAGTATAGGCGTAGCTCACTTACAGCGAGTTTTATTAAAAACCGGGCTTCGCTGGAGCAGCGTTTCCAAGCCGAAAGCTTTTCTTCTTGAAGCCGTCGGGTGTTCCGGGGCTTTCTTCTCGTGCTAGGGAGGTTCCGTAGACTTGGGAGGGGTTTAGGGAGGCTAGAGAGAAGTTAGAGAGAGAAAGAGAGGCTTATGGTGTGAAGAAAATATGAGGAGTTCACCCTTGTATTTATAGGAGTTTTATAGTAAAGTAGTCTCTAAGCTTCGTCCGTAACTTTTGCATACGAGCTCCGTTTTTGTCTGTCTTTTTACCGTTGAGTTCCTATTAATGAGATCTTCAACTTTCATTTAGACCTCGTTGGCTAATTCTCATTCTATCTCGGATTTACAAAACTGCATCGAATTCGCCGCGCTCGAAAAGTAGGGACTAAGCTTCGTCCATAACTTTCGCATACGAGCTCCATTTTTGTCTGTCTTTTTATCGTTGAGTTCCTATTAATGAGATCTTCAAATCTCATTTAGACATCGTTGGCTAATTCTCATTCTATCTCGGATTTACGAAACTGTATCGAATTCGCCGCGTTCGAAAAGTAGAGACTAAGCTTCGTCCATAACTTTCGCATACGAGTTCCGTTTTTTTCTGTCTTTTTACTGTTGAGTTCCTATTAATGAGATATTCAACTCTCATTTAGACCTCGTCGGCTAAAAATCGACCGATCTAAAATTCAGATTTCGGGCTGTGCACTGCTATGCTAAATCTTAGAAAAAATCATAACTTCCTCATACGAAGTCAGATTTGGGCGTTCTTTTTATCGATGTTCTTATTTTAACATATTCTACGACTTTCGTTTAGATCGCTAAGGCTAAATCTCGCTCTATCATAAATTCACTATTTACGCTTCTCGGTATCGTGCCAGTTCCGTCGCGAAACTTCAACGGGTCATAACTTCTTCGTTATAACTCGGTTTTCGGCGTTCTTTATATGTACGAAAACCTTGTAAAATACTCTACAACTTGGTTAAGATTATTTATTCTAAATAATCTTTTGTCGAAAAGTCGTTTTCGACCCCTATTGCCTCTAATTTGACTAGCCCAGATTTGCGGGCGTTACATTAGATACATATAATCACATGTGTATTTAGTCACATGTGATTATATGTATTTAATCACATGTGATTTATGTGGACAAGATTTGTTTTCGCGTTCTTGATTCAATAGTTGCTCTCTTGTATTTAATCACAAGTGATTAAATGTATTTAATCAAATACAAATAAAATGGACAAAAAAATTATTGAATTGAGAATGTGAAAATGAATCTTTTCCACATAAATCATTTGTGATTAGATACATATAATCACATGTGATTAAATGTGATTAGATATATTTAATCGCAGATGTCATTAACGCGCTCTCGACTCAATAATTATTTTTTTGTCAACTTTAATCATATGTGATTAGATACATATAATCACATGTGATTATATATATCCAATCACATATGATTTATATGAACGATATTCATTTTTGAGTTTTCATTTCAATAATTTTTCTCATATATTTAATCATATGATTATAAGTATTTAGTTATATTTAATCATATGTGAATAGATACATAAATCATATGTGATTAGATTCATATAATCACATGTGATTTGATGTATTTAATCACATATGATTAATGTGGATAAAGATTTGTTTTCACGTTCTTGATTAAATATTTGTTATCGTGTATATAATCACATGTGATTGTATATAGCTAATCACATATGATTTATATAGACAATATTCGTTTTTTTCCAAATAAAATCATATGTGATTAGAAGCATATAATCACATATGATTAAATGTATTTAATCACGTATGATTAAAGTGGAAAAAGCAATTATTGAATCGAGAACGTGAAAATGAATCTTGTCTAGATAAATCATATGTGATTAGATACGTATAATCATATGTGATTATATGCATTTAATCACATATGATATATGTGGACAATATTTATCTTTGTGTTCTCGATTCAATAGTTGTTATTGTGTATATAATCATGTGTGATTATATGTATCTAATCACATATGATTTATATAGACACCATTATTTTTTGTCTGCATAAATCATATGTGATTAGATACATATAATCACATATGATTAAAATGGACAAAGAACAATTATTGAATCGAGAATGTGACAATGAATCTAAACCATATAAATTATATATGATTGGATACATATAATCACATGTGATTATATGTATTTAATCAGATATGATTTATGTAGACAATATTTATTTTTGCGGTTTTGACTGAATAATTACTTTTATATGTATCTAATCACAAATGATTTATATGTGATTATATGTATCTAATCACAAATGATTCATATGAACGATATTTGTTTTTGTATTTTTTATTCAATAAATTTTCTAATGCATTTATTAATATATGATTATGTATTTAATCACATATGATTCAATATTTGTTCTCGTGTATAAAATCACATGTGATTATATGTATCTAATCACATATGATTTATATGGACAATAATCTTTTTTGTCCATATAAATCATATGTGATTAGATACAAATAATCACATGTGATTAGATATATTTAATCACATATGATTAAATTTGAGAAAAAACAATAATTGAATCGACAACATGATAATGAATTTTGTCCACATAACTCATATGTGATTGGATACATATAATCACATGTGATTATATGTATATAATCACATATGATTTAAGGTGGACAAGATTCATTTTTTCCTTCTCGATTCAATAGTTATGCTCATGTACTTAATCACATACGATTATACATATAATCACATGTGATAAAATAAATGAGAACAACTATTGAATCGACAAAGCAAAAATGAATTGTGTCCACATAAATCATATGTGATTAGATTCATATAATCACACGTGATTAGATATATTTAGTCACATATGATTAATTTGAATAAAGATTTGTTTTCGTGTTCTTGGTTCAATATTTGTTATCGTGTATATAATCACATGTAATTGTATGTATATAATCACATATGATTTTTTACAGACAATATTCGTTTTTCCAAATAAAATGATATATGATTAGAAATATATAATCACATCCAATTAAATGTATTTAATCACATATGATTAAAGTGGAAAAAAAACAATTATTGAATCGAGAACGTGGAAATGAATCTTAGCGACATAAATCATATGTGATTAGATACACATAATCACATGTTATTATATGTATCTAATCACATATTATTTATATGGGCAATAATCATTTTCGTGTTCTCGATTCAATAGTTGTTCTCGTGTATTTAATCAAATGTGATTAGAGTTACTAAAAAAAACTATTGAATCAAGAACGTGAAAATGAATATTGTCCATATAAATATATATGATTAGATACATATAATCACATGTAATTAATGTATTTAATCAGATATGATTTATGTGGAAAGTATTTATTTTCGTGAACTTTGTCCAACACCCCCACCATCAGCACATGTGATTTATGTATACATATGATTTATATGGATAAGATTGATTTTTGTCTATAATTTTATGTATACATATGATTTATATGGATAAGATTGATTTTTGTCTAAATAAATTATATGTGATTAGCTACCTATAATCATATATGATTAGATACACAAGAATAACAAAAATGTATTTTATCCACATAAATCACATGTGATTAGACATATATAATCACATGTGATTCTATGTTTTAATCATATATGATTTATGTAAACAAAATGCATTTTCGCATTGTCGATTCATTAATTGTTCTCTTATATTTAATCACATGTGATTATATATATCTACTCACATATGATATGTGTGAAAAAGATTTCTTTTCAAGTGTTTGATTCAACAATTATTCTCATATATATATAATCACATGTGATTATATGTATTTAATCACATATGATTAATATGAAAAAAAAACAATTATTAAATTGAGAATGCGAAAACGAATCTTGTCAACATAAATCACATGAGATTGAATACATATAATACATGTGATTAAATACATGAGAAAATTTATTGAATTGAAAATGCGAAAACGAATTTGTTCCATATAAATCATATGTGATTGGATACATGTAATCACAGATGTATCCAATCACATATGATTTACATGGAACAAATTCGTTTTCAAGCTCTTGATTCAATAGTTATCTCATGTATTTAATGTGATTAAATACACAAGAACAACTATCACATTAAATACACAAGAACAACTATTGAATCGAGAAAGAAAAAAGGTTATACAATTGATGAATATATAAATTAACATTAACTTACGCTCATAATTAATGGGATTAATTTATCAACTTTTATTATTTATTGTTTGAAAAAGATAGCACATTGTTATAAGTACATTTTCAAAGTTAAAAATATGCTAATAGATTTAAAGCTGAAAACAATATGTATAAGAAATTTCCTTTGTTTCCTTAGTCCCACAAGGCTACAAGCATCAAACAAAAAAGACACTACAAAAAGCAAGGGTGGAGTAGCTTTGAGAAGCACATGCTTTACATGTTTAAGCCGTGTGAAAAGTTTGGGCTTGAAATAGCCTCTATTGTTTAAAACTTTAAAATTTTCTTTTGACAAGTTTAATGTCTAATCAGTTTGGTTTTCTCTAACTCATTTGAGGTTGTTTGATGTGGTCTAAGTTGGACTGAATTTTACAACATATATTGCGGTTTGGGGTAAAAAAAAACGGAACCGCATTGTTTAAAACCGAAAACTGGAATACCACAACTGATTGGTTTGGTGCGGTTTCAGTTTTGAAAATCAAAAAACCGATTATTGCGGTTTTCGGTTTGGTTTTGGTTAGAAACTGCATTATGCTTACCCTTAATTTTAACGTCGTAATGATCTCAAAACATCTTTCACTCAGATGCATGGCTCTATTTCGATAATGTAGTCAGTTTGTGAGGGCCTCATCCCGACAAAAAAAATGTTTGACGTTATAATGTGTCTGATTCCAAATGACATCATCCATGTTTATACGCAAGGGAAAAATGGTCAAAAGTGTTGTCTTAAAAAACAAGCATTTTTATATTAAAAACGTCTAGTAGCCAAACATGTCCAAACCCGAACACGTAAAGTTTAAACTTTTCTAGTGTTTGATCCGTTGTATGAAAACTTTATAATAATATCTATCTCACTCGAGTATTCCATTTTTAAGTGCATGACAGTATTATAAATAAAAAACAATGTATTTTTTTATAGTTAGGGTTGATGGCATCTCATTTGAGCAACAATGGGTGGAGGTGCAGTAAGTAGTAGTCCATTACTCCATTCCATTTCCACCACCACCAAATAAGCACATTGGAATATTTGCACCACTAAATAGATTGAAAAAAAAACACCAAACCAAACCAAACCATTCTAAAAGTGAGATTTTAGTTTTTGTTGATTGTGCAAGCAAAGCAAACCAAAGCAAATGTATCATCCATCATTTTGGCTTTTGCTATTTAAAGGTTCATTTAGAAACGTCATCTCATGTGCGTGCATGCATGCATCATACTTTTAATTCAAGAAAAAACCAAATCATATGCTGCTGCTGATGGTGATGAATAAAAGGACCAACAACTTCTTTTTCCCTGTTCATGTTCATGCAGTTTGTAACAGCCCATTGTGCCTCAGAAGTGGCTCAGGAGATGGTTCCCTCCCACGAAATTCAACAAAAACCTGTCATGTACGTCATCATAACATAATAATCAAATTTACAAAATTGTATTGTTGAAAAGGGGACATTGTCTAAGTAAGTAACTAACCTCTAGTGGAGCTTTTCCACCTCCCAGTGCAAGAATAGTTTCACGGAACCTCTTCCCTGTCTCTCTCACCGCCTGTTTAATTGTTATTATTATTAATTATTAATCTGTTGATGAAAATATTATTATTATTATTATTATATGTACAAATATCATCATACCTTGTCATCATTTAATCCAGCATCCTCAAATGCCGAAAAAGCATCAGCAGACAACACCTCCGCCCACTTCAAAAATAATCATAATCAAAAACCATTAGCAATTTAATTTAGCATAAAGAATAAAAGTATATAAGATGGATAGATACCTTATAACTGTAGTATCCAGCAGCATAACCACCTGCAAAAATATGGCTAAAACCACAAAGGAACCTGTCTTCCTCAAGCGGGGCAAGTACTTGAGTTTTTTCACTCACTCTTCTGTCAACATCATAGATCGACTCCGACCCACCAGGTACATACTTGCTATGTAGCTCCAGGTCAACCGTTGCAAATTTTAGCTAACAACATGTCATTAATTTATTTATCTATTTACCATTTACTATTATTATTTTATTTGATAAATGAATTAATGTGAATCTCACCTGACGTAGGCTAAGGGTGCCAGCACGGAAAGTTCTAGCAGCAAGAAGCTTTTGATATATCTCTTCAGGGAGAGTCTCTCCGGTTTCATAATGTTTTGCAATACTCATCAACGTATCCCTGTAGTGTCTCATATATTAATTATTTTTTTATTTTCTGGGTTCAAAAAATGATTTGATTCTATATTATATAGGTACCTACCTATGGTAGCACCAATTTTCCATGAACTGGGAGGGTAATTCAACAGCATCCCACTCTATGCCACGAATACCAGCAACAAGACCTTCATCTTGTCTTGTTAGCATGTGCTGAAGTGCATGACCAAACTCATGGAACACAGTCTCCACCTAAATTAATAACCAAAAATATATATGCCCAAACTCAAATGGATTCCTTGGATTAATTAAGAGCTTTCAACCAAAATATAAACAACACAAGTTTACACACGTTACATTACATCATATTTTCATCATCTCATTTTGCTATGCATGTATGTACCTCACGAAATGTCATAAGGCTTGGCTTGTCTCCAACAGGTGGCATTTGATTGCAGACCATATGGGCAATTGGTAACCTAACAGAGCTTTTATCATCTGATAATACACGACTTCTTGCAACAACTTCATCCATCCATGCACCACCTCTTTTCTCAGCTGGGCGGGAGTATGGGTCAAAGTAAAAATAGGAAATGGGTTTCCCTGATAAATCCTTGATACGATAAAATCTGACATCAGCATTCCAAACCTACACATTTAGAAGAAAAAAAAAATACATAAGAATGAAAAGAAATCCCAGATGATAAAAGAAATAGATAATTTAGAATCTAGATTATATCTTACTGGTGCTAAACCATCAGCTGCTTCAACATCAATGCCAAATAGCATCTTCACTAGGTTGAAAAGGCCATCCATCACTTTAGGCAATGAAAAATATGGCCGAAGTTCTTCCTGCAGTATATATAAATACATATGTCTATTATTTGTGAATGAAAAGGGGGTATTATTTATTAATGATGTTAGTTTCAGAACCTCATTTATATCATATTTTGATTCGCGTAGCCTCTCACTCCAAAAGGCGATATCCCAGTGGTTCAAGTCATCAGCTTCAGGGGCACCTTTACTTTTGGCAAACTGCTTCAGATCTTTCATATCTACAAGATACACAGGAATAGGTATCATGAACCATTTTTCAATAGAATGTTAGTGAAAAGAACATCAACAATATAAAATGGAATCAAATATAACACTGAATGTTTAAAAGATAATGATATTACCCTGAACTGCAGCATTCCAGGAAGCACTTCTGAGCTTTTCAAGAAGCTCTTCTGCTTTACTAACAGTAGCCATCTTGGTTGCCATACTTACCTGATAATAAAATTCCCAATAACCCAATCATATAAAGTAACTAAGAAGCTATAAGCTAGATGGGAAGTATAACCAATGAACAGAAATTCAGACCTCTGCATAGTTATTGTAGCCAAGAAGTTTAGCCTTTTCCAATCTAAGTTTCAGAATTTGTTCGATAACTGGAGTATTATCTAGTTTTCCAACAGATGAACGGGTTATATAAACATCATAAACTTCCCTCCGTAAAGCTCGGTTCTTGGCATGTTGCATGACAGACATGAAACTTGGAGCATCCAATGTAAACACCCATGGCCCATTTTCAGCAGTGGCATTTTCATGACCCTGGATTCAAATATGCATATAATGAAATAAGGACAATTGGGACACTGGTTACATAATAGAAGCACCCAATAACATTAAGCTCACAAGATGACAAGAACCTTAGATATGGCTGTTTGTGCAGCTAAGCCAAGAGCTGTAGCTGGCAATCCTTCGATTTCCTTTTTGTCAGTTACTAGTCTTGCATAAATCTTAGTGGCATCCAAAACATTCTCCTCAAATTTTCGAGAAAGCTTTGTCAGTTCCTGAAGATCAGTTCACAAAGAATGACAAAATAGTTAGGGAACTTGATAACAGGAAACATAATTTGAATTAAACTTGAACAAGCAACAACAAAACAATTCTAAGTTCCTGAATAATAACGGATCAAACCTGTTGAATTTTGTTAAATTCTTCTCTCTTAGAATCTTCGAGGGAGACACCACTAAGAACAGCCTCCTTTAGTGATGCTGCATGTGTAAACAAATTGAGATATGTCAGACCAAATGTACATGTACAGATGCTTGATATCACATGATATGGCATACATCGAATTGAGACTTATTTGCGATAACAAAAACTTTAGGTCATAATAAAAAATTTAAAAAGGTGCAAATGCTTATTAAAGGTCTGATTAATATGGTGCAAAACCAAGGAAAGGCTTTAGGGATATGGTTGATAATTGCAAAGAATATTCGTTCTTGGACTCTAAAGAAGTTATGCAGTTTCTATGTGGTTGATGTAAAAGATTTGCTAGCACCATGCTTCAGTTGATATCAACACACGATTGAACCGAGAACTTGGAGATAGTTGGTTTACATCATAATCATACAAACATTTATAAGTTGGACACAATAAACTTGAAGTGATAACTGATAAGCACAATAAAATAACCACTGTTCTCTGACAATCAGAAGAACTTGAACATACTTACATTCAACAATTCGCTTCTGAGCATCACTTAGTCCTGCCCAGTCCGGTGACTCCCTTATAGCCTTAAAAGCGTTGTATATAGGTTTACTTTGACCCAATTTCAAGTCAAATTCGACTTTCTCAGGCTGCAACAAGAATTTAAGCAAAGTCAGAAGATGACAACATCCATTTCCTCTATATAATATACTGTATCAACTAAAGTTTTACCTTCGAAATGAAAACACGTATAAACGCACATAAGCAGACGTCATTATATGTATAGATATTGCCTTTTCAAAAGGTAAATCATATCAGCCAAAAGTAATAGAAATAAACCTGGATTTCTTCGATAGCAGAACGTAGTTCAGGAGTATCTTTAACAGACTTAAGATGATTAACAGCTCCCCAAACAACACTCAACCGATCCAGCATCTTCTCTAACGGTTCCACCAGCTTCGGCCACGACGGCTCCACAGTTTTCTCCAATTCAACCAAATCGCTGTCCTGCAATGTTTTTTTTCCCCAAATCAGCAATCGAATAAACACAAATTTATAATCAATCACACAGACTTACAAGCTTCTTCAACAAGGCACGCATCCCAGGGCGCACATGAGAGGCATCGATTGCATCAAACGGAGGGAACACAAAGTCCTTCAATAGAGGATTATCATCAGAAACCGTCGACATTAAGGATGGTAGTGTGGCGGAGCAGAATGAACCACGGCGATGAGCGGCGGCGGGGGAAAGCGAAGGTGAGTAGGAGTGGCGGAGGAGAGTGCTGCGAGGAGGAAGAGGTAGGCAGAATAAGAAGGAAGGAGACCAGAGGGGGCAGATGCGAGATTTAAGAAGATGTTTAGGTGTGGAAGATGAAGAAGAGCATAGGGGACGATGGAAAGAGCGAACAAGGGAAATGACGATAGCCATCGCAACTACCACGATAACACGGGTAGTAGTTCCGAGACTCCCGACGAACGTGATCTTTCTCCTCATTTTCCTTTTTCTTTTTTCTATTTTTTGTTTTGTTTTCTGTTAATTCATGATGTAAATTTGAACACGCCGTTGGAAGACAAATGAATAACTTCTTGTAGAACTATTATCATATTAGATAAATATTTATATTTATGTAATATTACATAAATAAAATTAAGTCTTTCTAAGAAGCATTTAATATTTATATTTATGCAATATTACACAAATAAAATTAAGTCTTTCTAAGAAGCATTTTGTTTTCTTATGTTAAAAGAAACAACTTAAACATATAATAAAAATCCACTAATTAGAAAAAGATATTTCATCTAACGATTAAGCAAAGAATCGAAGACTTTCGTGTATACGTGTTAAACAATGCTTAAAATTATTCTTTCCTTACAATATTATAGAAGGGATTCCTCTTATTCTTGCTAAAGGATACTCGAAGGAATTAGCAGAGTCATTATATTTCATTTTAACATTATATTTATATTTATATGTGTAATATTCACCGTTTCTCAAATAAGCTTATTATAGATAGCTAGAAATTAAAACTATCATCGCAACTAAAATGATATAAATTAGGGGCGGCTCAACCATATTCGAGGCTCTAAGTGAACTAAAAACATGAGGTTCTTTCGTTCCAACCTTGTTCTGTAATAAAAATAAATATAAAAATGAAGATTGTCTTTTTTTTTTCTTTGTTTAAACTTGCAGTGTTTTAGTTAAAATAAGAATTCAAACTTGCAGGATTATTTCAACTCAAAAATACTCAACTCAACAAAAATATCAATGAACAAACCGGTAGCCACATACATAGAAATTAATCAATAGATAAGTTAAGATTGTCTTTTTTTTCTCTCTTTAAACTTATAGTGTTTTTTTCTCTTTTTAAACACAAATTCACAAAAATACAACTCACAAGATATAAACAAATTAAGGTTTACCAGTTTAGTTTATCAAATCATATAAATCTTGTAATACCTTGACAAGAAGTAAATAAATTAAGATTCAGTTTACCATCAACACAAAAAATGAATGAAAATACTAACTCAGAAGATCAAAAATCAAACAGCAACAAAGAAATCGAGAGGTATCAAGTGAAAACAGATAATGAAAAAATCAACTGTTAACCCTAATAGATAATCAAATAATGGAAAAATCAAGTGAAAAAACAAAGCACATACCTTAGTCATTAGAGAACTTCATCGGTCTTCATAGTAGCCGAGAATGGAGGAGGAAGAAGAAAAGAAGTTATTTCAGCGGTTCAACATTTCTTTTAGTGTCAGTTCAAGAATCGAGATTGAAGAAGCCTACTAGAATCGAGAAAGGGGAATCAGTCAATCAGAGATTAATTCCGCGAGAATGGAGAAGGAATGAAGAAGTGTGATCGTCGCTTTTGATTTGAGGCGTCGTATGTGTATCAACGAATGCAGAAACCGAGAAGAGAAATATGGAATCGACATTAGAGGATTTGGTTTAAGTGGCCCCCCTAAAAAATGGGGCCCTAAGCCCTAACTTATATTTTCAATACATCAGGTCGGCCCTGATATAAATTCTAGCTTGCTTTAGAATGATAGGCATGAGGCGATTTAAAGAAAGACCAAACTAGGTTGTTAGATAGGACCTATGTGAACATAATTAAATTAAACTAAGTGTTCATGTTGTTTGAGGTGATCTGTGTGTATTCTTTTTTTTTTTTTGTTCATTCGAATGGTTTCTGTGAACAGAGACGGACGTAGGAATGTGTAAAGTAGGTGCACCCAAAAAAATTTCAATCAAATATAATAACATAAAAAAAATTTAGGAGTACATTAAATATAACAGACTAGTATACACAAAATTTGTGAAACGCAAATTAGTCATTTCATTGGTAGGTTCTTGGTCTCGTGGGAGTTTCTTTTTGATATTTATTGTTGGTGTACAAAGTTTTAAATGCAATATTTATACCAAAAAAATCATTCCCATGTCAATAAGGAAGTTTTCATCATTTTTAAAAGAGAAATTAAATATGCTCATACTTTTCGTCATACTTATACTTATACTCATGTAAAATGATGGTAAGTATCTTAAAATATCATTAATTTTATCAAAATATGACACGTGTCTAGACCTGACAACGGGGCGGGTTTGGAGCAAATCAACCTTGATCCAAACCCTTTTAATAAATATTAAAGTATGATCCAAACTTGTTTCGTAACCCACATGATTTTGAATAATCAAACTCATACCCTTGTCCATCAAATCAACAGATACCTAAACTCACCCCGTAACCCATGAGTGTTTTGAATAATCAAACACATTTTACTTAATTCTTAAAATAGAATTTATTAATAAAACAAATCTTGATGTAGAAAGCACATTACGTACCCGAGGACTTTCAATTGGAATTAAAATCATTATTGTAGTAACTTCTGATTGATTTTTGACTGTCAATTGCATTGTTAAATAATAGCAATTGCAAACTTTCTTTTGGTTGATAAATGACTTTATTGTTTTATAAATGAAATTGGTGAATTTTTTGATGAAAAATATATGAAATGACATCATAATTCTTGGTAGAAGACTGAAAGTCCAAAAATCGAGTCCTATGTAAAAATAGTTTGATCTTTGGCCTTTTCCCTTTAGATTTTTGATTGGAATTAAAAGTAAACTTTAGGCAATATAAAATGCAAATGTATAATTCTAAAATTTATATGGTTCAGGTTATAAACGGAGCGGATCGGTGATGATCCATACCTGGCACTTTTAATAAAAAGGTTAGCGGGTACGGGCCATTAACAGGTAAACGGATGAAAAACTACGCCTCAAACTCATAAAAATTTTAAGGGTTTAGATCGGATCAGGGTCAAAACCCGCTCCACTGAAAAAGAAGCATTCATCCCTTTAGTTAAGAATGTGAAGAAAAAGTTTCTATTATATTCAACTTGGTTAATTCTATAGCGCCAACATGTCATTACTATAGGGTTGGTTATATCAACAACAAACATCTTCACTATAGGTCTCGTTGTTGTAGGTGTCATTTCTTATAGTGTGATCTTATAGTGTGATCTCATAAACCACTCTAATTTAATTACAAATTCTCTATCAGTATGTAACACCTTATTCTGAATCGTTTCTTAATGTAGGGCAGTAACTCAAAGATCGGGTATCATAGGGCTGATGGGTTTTATGCATAAGAACAATCCTATGTGCTCATACAAACCCTAATGCCTGGATCTAGGTTTTTCTATTGAACCTGCTTTAAATCCAAGACTTACAACCCTAGATCTATCATATATAATTCGAAATTAACATCATAAGAACATATCTAAGTGTTTACCTCTATCAAATAGCTTGAAATCCTTGTAGTCTTCTTGATCTTGAGCTTAAAGTCACAATTGTAACTCCTCTAATGGTTCACAAACCCCACAAGCAAGAAGGCAATATAATAGAGGGTGAGAGATGCTAAAATTGGCCCTAGGGTTCTATTGGAATCAAGTGTAGCCGATTTTCATAGTCTAGGGGTCTTATTTATACTGCAGGCTGCTAGGGTTTCAGTCTAAACCCTAATGGATAGCTTAGCCACCAAGCAGCCCAAGGAACCTTCTATAATAAGGCATTGGACGAAAAAATGATGGATCCCCATCATAATTTCGTTCCCCTATAGTCCATTAGGTTTCCCAACCCAAAACTCAACTATCATACACTTGACAGTTTATACCCCTTTATTTAATTAATCTCTTTTAGTCACCAAATTAATTCCTAATTAATTTATGACCAATACTAATTAAATAAATATGATTTCTCCTTTAATATATTGTTATTATAATATATTAATAAACCATAATATTCTCTCTCTCTCTCTCTCTCTCTCTCTCTCCTTAAATTACCTTGTCAAGTTGCTTTGGTGAAGGCAACCCAAAAGGACCATGCACAACCGAGTCAAGTACATATCAAATATAGTTACGAGCTTAGACACTAATCCAACAGTCTCCCACTTGGATACGTCTAGTAACTATATCTCACATATGACTTCAAAATCCGATTAGCAATCATAGCTCTTATACTTCGTTGTCAACTCTGATCAACAACTTGTCCTTCAGATAAGGGATCATATAATCCTCTGTTCTAGATATCATGCTGACAATGCTTATTGTCCAACATTTGTTCCTCGATTTCTGATTTGTTCGACATAGAATTTAGTTGAACACATCAACTTCATTCTGACCGAGCCCGACACATAAGTCAAACCAAATCATCAAGTGGCCAAGATATCACTTTTATTCTCATGGAATAAAAGGAACAGATCAACTTCGACTCATATGCATCTATTATTTACTAATTGAATCATGCACAACAATGTGTTTTATAACATCAAGTTACTAATGCGTTTACACATCATCAATGCATAACCAACCAGCAAACAATAATCATATCTCTAAGTTTTAAAGACTATATGATATTATCGCTTTGCGATCACTTAATGTAAAACACCACGAAGTGATACCAGCAAACACGGGTTTATTCCAATGCTAAAATCATATTCATAAGCACTCATGAACTTTGCAGCAAACCTTTGCTATGCCCAAAACCTTTTAGACAATCTACAAACAATTCATGATAGTCTTCATTCACATCTACTTCCAAAATATGAACGATTGTGGATTGTTCGAATAATCCTATCATTCAGGAAGTCAAAACATGCAAAATAGAAACAATAGATAAATGTGACATCCCCGTTTTCACGGCCAGAAAAGACCGATGTTGTTTATGCTTTATAAAAATCAGAGTACTTCATTTTATAAAAATGTTGCGGAATTTGTTCCCAGAAAAACATGGTAAATACGTATAGGCGTAGCTCACTTACAACGAGTTTTTATTAAAAACCGGGCTTCGCTGGAGCAGCGTTTCCAAGCCGAAAGCTTTTCTTCTCGGAGCCGTCGGGCGCTCCGGGGCTTTCTTCTCGTGATAGGGAGGTTCCCTAGACTTGGGAGGGGTTTAGGGAGGCTAGAGAGAAGTTAGAGAGAGAAAGAGAGGCTTATGGTGTGAAGAAAATATGAGGAGTTCACCCTTGTATTTATAGGAGTTTTATAGTAAAGTAGTCTCTAAGCTTCGTCCGTAACTTTTGCATACGAGCTCCGTTTTTGTCTGTCTTTTTACCGTTGAGTTCCTATTAATGAGATCTTCAACTTTCATTTAGACCTCGTTGGCTAATTCTCATTCTATCTCGGATTTACAAAACTGTATCGAATTCGCCGCGCTCGAAAAGTAGGGACTAAGCTTCGTCCATAACTTTTGCATACGAGCTCTATTATCGACGTTCTTTATATCCACGCGTTGGTATTTACGAGTAATACAACTTTCATTTAGATCCCATCGGCTAAAAATCGACCGATCTAAAATTCAGATTTCGGGCTGTGCACTGCTATGCTAAATCTTAGAAAAATCATAACTTCCTCATACGAAGTCAGATTTGGGCGTTCTTTTTATCGATGTTCTTAGTTTAACATATTCTACGACTTTCGTTTAGATCGCTAAGGCTAAATCTCGCTCTATCGTAAATTCACTATTTACGCTTCCCGGTATCGTGCCGGTTCCGTCGCGAAACTTCAACAGGTCATAACTTCTTCGTTATAACTCGGTTTTCGGTGTTCTTTATATGTACGAAAACCTTGTAACATACTCTAAAACTTGGTTAAGATTATTTATTCTAAATAATCTTTTGTCAAAAAGTCATTTTCGACCCCTATTGCCTCTAATTTGACTAGCCCAGATTTGCGGGCGTTACAATTATCTCCCCCTTAGGATGATTACGTCCCGGAATCATCAACGAAACAGGTTCGTATAATGACTCCATACTTCATCTCTTCATCCTAGGTAATAATTATAACTTCTACATTCCTTCAATTCTATCTCTTAAACTCATTGACTGTAAGAGTACTCGATCGTGCACCTGCTCTCTACCTCAGGTTAGACTCCAAATTATGACCTTCAAGTCACAATCTCGATCCTTGCTGGATACGGCCTTGAGATAAGTTCTTTTATTACTACTATAGATCGATGTGTCATATTCTAATGACCTATCATCGTATGTTGCAACACTTAGACTTAGGTCTCTTAGAGTTAAATTCTAAAACAGACTATGCCTTCCTTCATGTTCTAATGTGATATAATCACACTTTAACATTAGGCATTTCTAGCCACCAACTTCTTTAACAACGAGTGCGATACTTCTATTGATCGCTTTGATTTCAACCGTTTGGTTTAAGTCGGACGCTACATCAAACTTGGTTCTCTGAACCACACAACATACTCATCGTAGTCGGACTTGATTCGATATGACCACTAGGGTCGGAATATCAACAATCTTCTTAGTCATTACCGAAACGATGGTAACAACACACTTGAATAAAACGAAATCAATTACTAGCTTCTTGGTAACCTTGTGACTTTCCCTGATCCAAGTGTGAGTCCTGTGCTTCCGGTAGTATAGGCCTCTACTACCATCCACACCTACTCATACCCGTCCCAAGTATTGTCTCGCAGTTTTCCAAGTCACCATACAAGAAAATCACATAACAGTTTAACACATCAAATATCAAAACGAAGGTTTTATATTATTCCTTAAAATGTTTACATAGGTGTTCAAGTTCACCCTAAACTATGCCCCTAACAGGCTACATCGCGAGGTACTATCTACACGATTACTCCATAACTCGATCCTTGGATGTCAAGCGTTAACTCCTGAATCTTCGCATTGTCATCTGCTTCGTCAAGAATCATTTGAAATGTTCTCGCCTTTTGCTTTGGCGGCACATATGGCTTTGTAGCCCCCTCTCTCTTTGGGTAGTCTTGCTTTCCTTTTTGGACCTTGAAGATCCTTCAAACTTCCGCTTCTCTCCTGACTTATCTTTTTCTAGACCCTTTTCTCTTACCTGGGCCTCTACGTTCTTAGCTGCCCTAACAATTGTTTTCAAGGTAGTTGCCATTTTGACCATTGGGCCAAAGTCAGTGGGCAGTCCGTTAGCAAACCTATCAATCTTGGAGAGTTTAGAAGGCACCAAGTAGGGGAATAGCTTCATCCTCTTGGTGAATGCGGTGGCATACTCATCAACACTCATCTTCCCTTTCTTCAGGTTCTGAAACTCGTTGCTTAGGTCTATCAGATCTATCTCCGAGCAGTACTGCATTTTCAACTGTTCCAAGAACTCTTCCCATGACATCCTTAAGGCTTCTCCTCGTGGCATCGTATCTGCCAATAGCTTCCACCAGCTCAAGACTCCAGTTTTCAGTTGTCTTACGGCGAAGACATTCTTCTGTTTCTCGCTACAGTCGCAGCTCTCAAACACCATTTCCATCTCGGAGATCCAATCCATAATCTCAACAGGCTTTGGGCTTCCTGAGAGACTTGGTGGTTTCGCACCCAAGAAATTCTTGTACATTCGCCCATCCTTGTCGTTTCTCCTCTCCAGGCCATCTTGAGTCCCCACTTGACTCACTTGGCGACTGTAGTTCCCTTCCTCCGATTGCTCGGGAATCAGCTCGGGTTGCTCAGTGTGCATAGTAGGTTCGTCCCTATTCGACATCCTCCTCATTTCTTCCCTTTATTCAGTTAGCATAGCCCGAATCATGGCTTGAACTCTAGCCATCGTGACTGGCTCAGGTGCAACTTCTTCCACAACAGGTATTTGCTGAACCACTAGGGGTTGGTTCCTATTCTCATTTGCATTCACGTTTCCGCTACGGGTCCTTGCCATCTTGATCTATACACCGAATAAGGTGAATCTAGACCTTTACTTAGGATTGACGTTTAAATCATCCTTATCACTCTGAAACGTTTACATGCTAGTTCTAATATCGTAGTCGTACATTTAGAATCCTAAACATATAAGGTTTCCAGATCCGGTCGGCAACAGACCATAGATCCGAATAAATAACAGCATATAAGGCATAAAGCATTTAGCACATAAAAGCATTTTAGGCATAATTCCTAAAATAAGCTAGTGCTCACACCTCACAATCATCGCTTAGCATTCTAAGTTTAAGTCTAGAAATAAATCCATATTCCTAGTTCGCTTAAACTAATGCTCTGATACCAACTGTGACATCCCCGTTTTCACGGCCAGAAAAGACCGATGTTGTTTATGCTTTATAAAAATCAGAGTACTTCATTTTATAAAAATGTTGCGGAATTTGTTCCCAGAAAAACATGGTAAATACGTTATTAAAACATTTTCGAAGAAACGTATTTATTTCATTTTAAAACGTTTGGGATGTCATCGTTAATACAGAAACATAAGCATAAACAGAACTTACAATTATTTACACTAGTGATCTACATCTCTTTAAATCTCTCAGTGTAATGTCACTTCATATCAACGCCTGTGATATAAATAAACTGAGTGGGTCAGGTTGGGAAACCTGGTGAGTACATAGGGTTTTCAACCCACAATAATATAATTATTATGTTTAAACAATCAAACAATCAACCCAATTACTCATCCCCATTATCTTCTTTATTCTTAAGGATCTACCCTAAGAATCAGCTATTTCTCATTCATTCATTCCTAAGGATCATCCTAAGGAAACAACATGAAGTCCATTGTTGCCAATGACACATTGGTCAAGCGCAGCTGCTAATATTGTCACTTAGGCTCAGCTGCCAGAATTAGGACATTTTCTATGAGGCGCTTCTGCCGGTATTGACCTTTAAACACTACTGTCATGTTCATAAGGCTCCCTATTAGGCGCTGTTGCCGATACTATCCTTAGAGCGCAGCTGCTAGGACGTTTACCGTAGATCTAAATCATCTACGGGTTGTGGCGCAGCTGCCAGTGCTCATCTATAGGGTACTAGGTCCACTGCTGCCAATGTATACCTATAGGGCACTAGGTCCGTACTACTAATGTTCCTCTATTTCAGCTTTTATCCATCATCATTCATCTACCCATGTTTTACCCAACATATTTTGTAGATATAAAATACTTTATACAGTTTACATCATTTAAAACATGTATAAAAATCTTTCACCAGCATAGACAACAAGTATTCAGACAATATGCACACATAACACGTAATTTATATTAAAATACTTCATATCTATGTGTAAGATGAAAGAGACCATGCACTCACCTGATTAGGTGGTGATTCCGAACTCAGACAGCACTTCGTTATCTCAAAACAATTTTCCTTGACAAAACCTAGTATCAATACCACTAGGGTTTAGTTTTTAACGTTAACCACGACTAATTAATAGTCTAGCTATTATTACTATTATATAAGCGTTAAATAACACTCAATATAACTCATAATAATAGCCCAAATAATTATTTTAAGGTCCTAATAATGTTACTATAATTAAATAAAATCTATATTAAATATAGTATAGGCGTAGCTCACTTACAACGAGTTTTTATTAAAAACCGGGCTTCGCTGGAGCAGCGTTTCCAAGCCGGAAGCTTTTCTTCTCGGAGCCGTCGGGTGCTTCGGGGCTTTCTTCTCGTGATAGGGAGGTTCCCTAGACTTGGGAGGGGTTTAGGGAGGCTAGAGAGAAGTTAGAGAGAGAAAGAGAGGCTTATGGTGTGAAGAAAATATGAGGAGTTCACCCTTGTATTTATAGGAGTTTTATAGTAAAGTAGTTTCTAAGCTTCGTTCGTAACTTTTGCATACGAGCTCCGTTTTTGTCTGTCTTTTTACCGTTGAGTTCCTATTAATGAGATCTTCAACTTTCATTTAGACCTCGTTGGCTAATTCTCATTCTATCTCGGATTTACAAAACTGTATCGAATTCGCCGCGCTCGAAAAGTAGGGACTAAGCTTCGTCCATAACTTTTGCATACGAGCTCTATTATCGACGTTCTTTATATTCACGCGTTGGTATTTACGAGTACTACAACTTTCATTTAGATCCCGTCGGCTAAAAATCGACCGATCTAAAATTCAGATTTCGGGCTGTGCACTGCTATGCTAAATCTTAGAAAAATCATAACTTCCTCATACGAAGTCAGATTTGGGCGTTCTTTTTATCGATGTTCTTAGTTTAACATATTCTACGACTTTCGTTTAGATCTCTAAGGCTAAATCTCGCTCTATCGTAAATTCACTATTTACGCTTCCCGGTATCGTGCCGGTTCCGTCGCGAAACTTCAACGGGTCATAACTTCTTCGTTATAACTCGGTTTTCGGTGTTCTTTATATGTACGAAAACCTTGTAACATACTCTAAAACTTGGTTAAGATTATTTATTCTAAATAATCTTTTGTCAAAAAGTCGTTTTCGACCCCTATTGCCTCTAATTTGACTAGCCCAGATTTGCGGGCGTTACAATAAATAACCAACACAAGATAGTAGCTTTACTCATAAATAACACAACTTTATTTATTCATCAGATGTCAAGTACAAACTATCTATTACATGTTTCCTATTTAATCCAAACTTATATCATCCTTCAGCCCAATGCTCCTAGCGTGCTGCAAGTGTTTGACCCTACTCAGTCCCTTCGTAAGGGGATCTGTTGAGTTTTCTTCTGATGATACCCTCTTCACAATGAGGAGTCCCTTTTCTACCCAATGTCTGATAAAATGGTATTTTCTATCAATGTGTCGAGATCTACCATGAATTCTTGGTTCCTTGGTTAAGGAAACCGCTCCTTCATTATCACAAAAAAATTTCATTGGCTCCTTTATGGATGGCATAACTCCAAGGTCTCCAATGAAGTTCTTCAACCATATAGCCTCCTTTGACGCTTCACTCACCGCAATGTACTTTGATTCGCACGTTGAATCAGCTACGATCTCCTGCTTGGAACTTTTCCAAGTCACTGCTCCTCCATTTAGGGTAAAGACCCAACCCGACTGCGATCGGCAATTATCCTGATCCATCTGAAAACTAGCGTGACTATACCCTCGTACCCTTAAGTCATCACTCCCACCGAGGACTAGAAACCATTCCTTGTTCCTTCGTAGGTACTTAAGAATATTCTTAACTGCAATCCAATGAGCTCTACCAGGGTTCCCTTGATATCTGCTGGCCATGCTCAAAGCAAAGGCCACATCAGGGCAAGTACAAGTCATAGCGTACATGATAGATCCTACTACGGAAGCGTAAGGTTCTCGACTCATATCAGCTATCTCTGCTTCTGTACTCGACTCTGAGTCTTACTCAGCTTGATATTGCTTTGGATTGGCAACTCCCTTTTCTTGGAATTTTCCATACTAAAACACTTTAGTACCTTATCCAAGTATGTATCATGACTGAGTCCTATCAGTCTCTTTTCCCTATTTCTTACTATCCTTATTCCCAGAATATAAGCAGCCTCTCCGAGGTCCTTCATAGCGAAATATTTCCCAAGCCAGGACTTGACCTCTTGCAAGGTTGGGACGTTGTTTCATATAGGCAGTATGTCATCGACATACAATACGAGGAAGCTCACTATACTCCCACTGGCTTTGACATATACACAAGATTCATCTTCGCTTCGCAGAAAGCCAAACTCTTTAACTTTCTCGTCAAAACAAAGATTCCATCTGCGAGACGCTTGTTTCAATCCATAAATGGATTTCTCAAGCTTGCACACTCTATTCGGATGCTTCGCATAGACAAAACCCTTTGGCTAATTCATGAAAACATCCTCAGCCAACTTTCCATTGAGGAAAGCGGTTTTCACGTCCATCTGCCATAGTTCATAATCATGAAACGTAGCTATTGCGAGCATTACCCTAATAGACTTTATCTTCGCAACTGGTGAGAAGGTCTCATCATAGTACTATAACACTCCTATGGTGCACATACTACCCTAGATGCTTTAGATCTAAGTTTTCTCTAATTATACATGCAATTTCATTTTTTCAAAGCATACACCCTAGCTGACATGCAATTGGAGATATACAACATAAAAATAGGTTAGATGAATACCTCTTAGTGTAGCTTGTAGTTCTTGGCCTTTAAAAGCTTTAGCGCCTCAAATGTGATGCATCTAATGTGTTACAAACACCAAATGAAATAGGAGGCTTATGAGAGAGAGGCTAAAAAGCACTAAATCAGTTATGGTTCACCTTTAGAATGCACTAGCCGATTTGGGGGGGGGGGGGTTAAGGGGTTACTTTTATAGTGTGGAAATCCTAGAGTTTCTTCTTTGCAAACCCTAATTCACCATGACCCTTCATATTTCTTAGACCCTTTGGGTTAAACCTTCATGGACTATCATATAGGTTTAGCCCATCCCTAACCAACATTTATCATTAGCCCAAACTATAAGTATTACTAATTTACTTAATCAGTCCCCATAAATTTAATCAGTCTCTTTTGATCACTAAATTAATTCCAAATTAACTCTTGATCAATACTAATTAAATAATATGATTTCTTAATTAATATATTATTCATATAATATATTAATAAATCACAAACAACCTCTTTCTCAAAAGTCCATCCTATCAAATTGCTTCGGTGAAGGCAACCCAAAAGGATCATGCTACTATCGGGTCAAGTACATACCAATTATAGTTATGGGCTTAGACACCTAATCCAACAGTCTCTCATTTGGATAAGTCTAATAACTATAACTTTCAATGTAACTTCAAAACCGATTAGCAATCGTAGTTCTCAAAAGCCACTGTCGAACTCTGACATAGTCAGTGACGCGTCCTTTAGATAAGGGATCATATAATCCTATGTTCTACAAGATATCATGTGGAAAAAGACATGGAATAAGTTTATACTCATTGTCCAGCTGTTTGTTTCCCGATTTCAGATTCGTTTGACATAGAACTTAATTAAACACATCAATTGAGTCTTAACCGGGTTTGGCAGATAAGTCAAAACAAAAACATCGAGGGGCCTAACATATCGCTTTTAATCCTCTTAGGATAAAAGGAACATATAAATTTTGACTTATATGCTTGTACTAACTACTTGTTAAATCATACACAACAATACATTTTATAACATCAAATTACTGATGCGGTTTCATACTATCAATGCACAACCAACTCGTAGTCAACAACTCATATATCTTGGTTTGAAGATTATATGATATTATCATCTCACAATCACTTGTGATAAATTTCATGAAGTGATTCATGTGACCGTGGGTTTAATCCAATGCTCAAATCTTATTTCAAGAGCACTCATGAATGTTGTAGCAAACTTCTTCTATGTCTAGACACCATAGACAATCTACAAGCTAATTCATGACAGTCTAGACTCATAACCTACTTTCAAAGTATGATCGACTGTGGATAGTTTGAATCATCTTATAATTCTGGAAGTCAAAACATGCAAAAATGAAACAATAGTAAACAATTGACACAGGATAGTAACTTTACTTATAAATAAAACTCTGTTTATTCAATCATCAAATGTCAATTACATTTTTATCTATTACAAATTTCTAAATAGTTATCTAATCACTAAAACTAATATCGTCCTTCAGCCCGATACTCCTAGCATGCTGCAAGTGTTTAACCCTACTCAGTCCCTTCGTAAGGGGATCTGCTGGGTTATCCTCTAATGATACCCTCTTTACTACGAGGAGTCCTTATTCTACTCGATGTCTTATGAAGTGGTATTTTTTGTCGATATGCCTAGATCTTCCAGGATCCCTCGGTTCCTTGGTTAAGGCGATCGCTCCTTCGTTATCAAAGAAAATCTCCATAGGCTCCTTTTATGGATGGTACAACTCCAAGGTCTCTGATGAAGTTTTTCAACCATATCGCCTCCTTTGATGCTTCGCTCGCTGCTATGTACTCTGATTCGCATGTTGAATAAGCTATAGTCTCCTGCTTGGAACTTTTCCAAGTTACTGCTCCTCCATTTAGGGTAAATACCCAGGCTGACTGAGAGCGGAAATTATCTTTGTCGGTCTGAAAACTAGTGTCACTATACCCTGTTACTCTCAAGTCATCACTCCCATCGAGGGTAAGGACCCAATCCTTAGTCCTCCGCGGGTACTTAAGAATTTTCTTTACTGCAATCCAGTGAGCTCTACTAGGGTTACCTTGATATCGACTAACCATGCTCAAAGCAAAAGCCACATCAGGGCAAGCACACGTCATAGCATACATGATTGAGCCAACGACAGAGGCATATGGAACTTGAATCATATTCGCTATTTTTTCATCAGTTCTCAGACTCTGAGCCTTGCTCAGTTTGGTATTGCTTTGGATGGGTAATTCACTTTTCATGGAATTCTCCATGTTGAAACGTTTCAACACCTTATCCAAGTAGGTACTTTGACTAAGTCCCATTAAGGAAAGCGATTTTGACATCCACTTTCCATATTTCATAATCATGAAATGCAGCTATGGCTAGCATAACTCTTATAGACTTGATTTTGGCCACTGGTGAGAAGGTCTTGTCATAGTCAACTCCAGGAGTTTGAGTAAAGCCCTTCACAACCAATCGCGCCTTATAAGTGTGTAATTTCCCATCCATGTCGGTCTTCTTCTTGAAGATCCATTTGTAACCGACTATCTTACGACCAGGTACATTGTCAACCAAATTCCAAACTTGATTGTCATACATGGATTGAATCTCGATGTCCATCGTCTCTTTCCATTTCGTAGGCTCAGGGCCTGCCATGGCTTCCTTGTAGTTGTTAGGTTCATCCAAATTTACCGGTGTACTGTCACTGATAAACGTATCACCTTCAGTAGTAATATGGAAACCATAAAACTCAGGTGTCGTTCTAACTCTACTGGAACGCCTCAGAGGCAAGGACTCGTCAATTGGTTCAACAAGAGTTTCCTTCTCAGGTTTAGCGCTAGTTTTTAAGGTTTTGTCACACCCCCAAACCGAGACGGCGGAAACGTTTGGGGGCGGAGGACGTCATGTATAGTATCACAACAATTGAATAATAGTAAATCAAAGTAACAACAACCATTGCATTGATAATATAGTGTTTACGTTGAGTTTGTAACATTGTTTGTATAACACCAAAATGTATAGGAAAAACTATAGACGAGACACCATGAATGCTTCGCCTTCTCAAAAACCTATAGTGTACCTGTCTACTGGTTCCCTAAGAATACAAGTGATTTTGAAAGTGTATCAACCTTTAAGTTGGTGAGTTCATAAGTATGTTTTTATGATGGAAAACTTGTCATTGTTCCTTGAAAAGTGTTAGTATGTTCCTCCAGAAAATCCAATATCCTTCCTAATAAATAAAGATCTTTTTGACACATGTCACATTTCCATTTATTTTACCACATGTAATTTTGTGGTTATTTTAAATTAATTTTTATTCCACATGTCATTTTATGGGTTTTTCATTTTATTAAATTCTAGATAATATTTAAATGCAATAATAAATACATATCAATGTCATTAATGAAATTTCTTTCTAATTTCAAAATTACTAAATTAAAGATTCATTAATTTTCTTTATTTATTTATCTAAATTATTTGTTTAAATTACAAGAGAAAAAAAAACATTTTAATTTTTATAATTCAATATTTTCTTACTTTTCTTATAAATCCGTACTTCTCAATGTATTTAGTTTTTCTTTTAAATAAACTCATGTAATACATGAGTCTCACATCTAGTTTTCTTTAGTAAATAAAATGTAGCCTTAGGCCTTAAGACCAAAATGTATGTTTGTTATTGTACTCTGAAATAGTATATTGTAGTCTTATTGATAAATAAAACTATATCATGAATGTTTCTCTGAATTGTATTTTGTACTGTATTACAAAAATAAGGTTCTGTATTGTATGTGCATGAAAACCCTTAAGGGAGTGCCTAGAATCCACCAGATGTACTATAAACTAGTGTATTGTAATGTAGTTCTATTTTAAAAATAAAACCATTGAAGTAGTGTAAATCCTGTAAACAATGTTTTAGTTAATACTATTGTGAGTTTCATATAACCATGCTAAAATGACTAATGGCCTCTACGATGTTCTTTAGGCGTCGGAATGTTATGACATTTGTCACCCCAGACTTGCTGGCCTAGCTGTTGCAAGTAGCTCAACTGAGGGATTGTCAGTCCCATATAGATCTATACACAGATTCATGCTCTACCTCCAGGAGACTCTAACTATAATTTATAGGACTTTAACCTGTACCCTGATGGGTACAATGAAATAGTGCCTCACAACCCTGTATTATCTAGTTTACGTGTAGTGTTATAGTGTTCTTTTGTACTTGAAATTATATGTATTACCTTATTGTAGTGTACCTTGTAATGCAAAATAATTATACTTAAATAACTATTTAGTCATGTATCCTTGAATTAGTGAAATAAAGTAGTGTTCCATAAACTATACCTATTATAGTTTATATACATGTTTCTGTATAGTATTCTTGAGCTTGTAAAATAGTATAGTGTTTTCCCCAACCTATACCTATTATAGTTTAAATGTACGTTCTTGTTTCGTTTATTGAACTTATCAAAATAGCGTAGTGGTTCACAAACTATACAATTTATAGTTTAAATGTATGCTTTGTAATGAATTGAAACCTTGCAATTTAACAATGTGTATAAAACGGTAGTAAGAGATTCGTGAAAAATATTGTAACACCTGTTCCAGGTATTATTTAAATTATCAAAATTTTAGGGTTTTGTGCATGGAATCGACGAGTTGGGGAGCTCCAACTCGACGAGTAGAAGTTATTATGAGGACATGGGTTTTTAATCCTACTCCACGAGTCGGAAGACCACGACTCGCCAAGTAGGCGTTGTTAAGGAAAACCGTAATTTTTAGGGTTTGCATCCTATTTAAAGAACTTAATATGCCTCTTATGGCCTCCCTTACCACCTTGTTAGCCAGAGAGAACCCTAGTTGGACCTTGCACCTTCTTGAGTGAGAGAAAGAGTTTCTGTGAGCAATTTTGGTGTGTTTGTGAAGTATATTAGAGCTTGAAGAAGAAGGAGAAAGGAGAGAAGCAGTAGATCTGACATCTACATTGTATTGATTACCATCTTGATGTATAAAGTCGTTACCTTGAGCTCTAGTTTCTTAGATCCCTTTCCTTAGAAGTAAATGGCCATTTTTGGTGCAAAATGGAGTCATACTCGGATCTAGACCTATCACAAGGATATGGTTCCAGATTTGGACCTCTTTAGGTCCCCAATGACATAAATTTGCTTACTTTATCCAGTTTAGGCCTTTCCCATGCACAAAAAACTTGTAGGAAGCTTAGTTTTGATGTTATGACCTTGGAGGACCTTGCATGCACGTAAAGTGTAACATCCCGAAACTCAGGTAAGCTTTATAACCCTTCTACTTTTGCAAGTTGTCAAGATAAGTCCCTTAAGTTGAACATTGGACATATGAGTACGCTGGGCGTAATGAGGTGTACGCCGCGCGTACTCACGCGCTTATTTTGGATGCAGACTCGCTTGGGTACGCTGGGCGTAATGTGCCCATATGCAAACCCTAATTATGGCTTGTGCGCTATAAAAGGAACGTTAAGTCCATGACCCCCAGCCACCATACTTCATTGAGTGAGCCCTAAGAGAGCAGAAAACCCATTTTGAGCTTGTGTGTGTGTTCTTAAGCTTGAAGGTGCCTTCTTAAGGTGAAGAAGGAGAAGAGGAAGCCATTGTTGGAGCTAGAAGTTGGAGAGCAAGAGTAGATCCGAGTTTTGTAGAGGTTAGAGCTCCTTTTTGAGGTAAAAAGCTCAAAGCTTTCCTTGCATTTCATGAGTTTTGTTTTATGGACACGTTTTTATGGTTTTTGGTTCAAAGGTGGAGACTTTTTGTGCAAAGGGTCTCCATAAGCTTAGATTTGGCCTTTCCTAGTGTATTATGTGATGAAAGTTCATAAAAATCCAATCTTTGTCGTGGATATTGAGTCATGCATGAGATATGGACTTAATATTGACTCATGCATGAGATATGGACTTAATATGGAAAGAGGAAAGGTGTTTTGGGGGTGTAAGGGCCTTTACAACCATGCAAAGGCTTAAAGGTTTCGACTTTATGGAATAAGAGGTTTTGAGGGAGTCAGATCTGGAAGTTGGAGAAGTGGCTTAACCGTTTAAGACCAAAATCCATACAATAGCTGAACTGGGACTTACGCTGGGTGTAATCCCAGTACGCGCAGTGTAAGGGGTCGCGCACCCCGATTCTGTGAAGGCACCGGGTGTTTGGTACGCACAGCGTAACCAGGAGGGTTGAATTTTGTTGACTTTTAGGGTTTGGTCAACTTTCGGGTATTTAAGCCATGAGAGGGGTAAAATGGTCTTTTACCCTCCTGAGAATGATAGGAAAGGAAGGAGTCTAGCCTTGGGGAAATGTATTAATGTGAAGTGTTTGTTATGATTAGGCGGAGGCTAGACCCGATTCACAGAGTTCGAGATTATCCGAGATACCGAGGTGAGTCTTCTCACGATACTGTACCCGGAAGGGTACCTATGTGTGACCGGAAGGTATTGTATGATATGATGTATGTGCTATATGTGGTTATGTGATATTTATGTGCTATGTATGTTATGTATGCTAAGGACCGGAAGGTCAAGAGGGTACGGCCCGGAAGGTCGATACGTGTAGGACCGGAAGGTCTACCGGAGTTCGGGACGGAAGTCCCCTGAGACATCTGGATCAGAAGATCCCATAGAGTATGGACTGGAAAGGTGTATGTGCGGTATGTGGTATTTTGGGGAACTCACTAAGCATTTATGCTTACAGTGTTGTGTTATGTGTTTCAGGTACTAGTGACGATCGCGGGAAGGCGCTGATGTGGGCATATTTAGTTATAAAATTCATGCATGATCTTAATACTTTATGTTGATTTTGTCTCATTTTGTAATGCCTGTGTTTTTGGGCTTACCATTTTTAGCAATGTGATAGTCTAGGTTAACCTTTGTAACCCGTTTTGGAATAATAGAAGTGTATTATTTGAGTGTTATGTGTTTTGTGCTTAATTGCTTAATTATGTGGTTTGATTAATTAAGAATAAAAATAAGCGTCAAAATTTAAGTGTAAAATAAACTTGATATCTTTAGATAATGTTGTAGTAGTTGAAACAAGGTTTCCGAAGATATAAAGAATGCAAAAATCCGAGTTATAACGAGGAAGTTATGAACTGTCGAAGTTTCGCGACAGAACCGGCAACGCTGATTAACGTAAAAAGTGAAATTTACGTTAGAGCGATATTTAGCCTTAGTGATCTAAACGAGAATCGAAGATCTCGTTGTTAGTATCAAAGCGATAAAAAGTTAGGCAAGAACGGACGTCAAACGAAGAAGTTATGAATTTATAACGAAAATTTATGTCCCGACCTATTAAAAATAAATAATAAAAATAAAGTCAAAATTAGCCGACGGTGTCTAAACGAAAGTTGTAGAGCGTAGTCTCACCTTCGCGTGAATATAAAGAAAGTCGAAAACGGAGTTCGTATGAAGAAGATATGAATTTCCAAAGTTTATTAAAGAATTAATAATTAAATTTAATTATTAAATCCGGCCTTATCCGAAGGCAAGTCACCGGACTCATCCGGAGTACGCCCCGCGTACAGCGAAGATGTCGACACTCGCACTCGAGGACTTCGGATGACGAACGCAGTGACGATTTTGGACCAGTACGCCCCGCGTACTCCGAGGCTCCAGCCTCCTATAAATAGGATGCGAGGGCAACTGACTTCTTTGCTATTTTTCTCCATTCTCTCTCCTGTTTTGCATCGTTTTGTGTGCCAGAAATACCCCGAAGCCCCGGTAATATTCCCGAGTCCCGAAGCAAGTCCCGAGATCCCGAAGATCCCGAGAAGTGCGGTTTCCGAGCCGAAGCTCTGCCCGCGAGAAAATCGATTTTTGGGAGAGATCTTCCAGATCTGCTGAGGATTACTACTTTTGCAAGTCGTAGTGCTGTCCGATCATCTTCTGATCAAGTGAGTGTATACTACCTTTCATAAACGCAATAATAATACAAGTATGGTTTGAGTGTATTAAGTGTATTGTTGTTTATACGTGTGAATGCGTTGTTACTTTCTCCTAACGTATAATTATGAAGTATTTTATACGGGATACGTGTTATGTGTATATTTTATTGTTATGTGTGTGAATGTATATTCACTTTCTTCTATCTTACAAATCTGATTATTTCTATATGAAATACGTGTTATGTGTTTGTGCCTCATCTGTTATATGGAAAATGTATTGATCAAGCATGCTATACAGGTTTTGAAAATATGTATAAAAATGTATGTTTTTATCTACTAATATGTTGGGTAGAACATGGGTAGATAGTTGGTGTGTAATAAACAGATGAGAGGCCTCGTTGTTGTTTTGATCCAGTCATCTAGCGGAATTTAGATGACGACCACAGACTTTTCTAGACAGTCCAGTGGAACGCTAGCAGGCTCATAACCTGTAGGTGTTAATGAACTTGGGTGTTCATTCGCTGTATTCCATCCCCATCATGGTTGCCTTATTTGACTTATATTGCTGAGGAACCCCCGCAGCATGTGTTGTCACCCCGATGAAAATATTCTTAGATTAGGTCCCTTGTGTTCGTTATTTTAGGGACATAAAGTGAGAATAATGGGAATGGGTAACTGGGTTATTGTTGGTTGATAATAATTAATTTAATTATTTATTGTGGGTTGAAAACCTTATATGCTCACCAGGCTCCCAAGCCTGACCCACTCAGTTTTATTTGTATTACAGGAAGTGGCGCAAGGGCGTAAGATGGATGAACCATCAAGTTGTTTTGTTTACAAGTCTGTATATGTATATATTTGTTGAATGACTTGTAACGTTATCGTTTATGCTTATTGGTCTATATCGGAACATGACACCCCGAGTTTTGATTATATAATGAAAAATACATTTCTTTTATGAAATGCTTTGGTAAACATTGTTTTATCATGTTTTGTTTTTGGGAACAAATTCCGCAACTCTTTGAAATCAAAAGGATTTACTCTGAATTTATTTTAAAAGCATAAATGAAAATCGGTCTTTTCTGGCCGAGATTTTGGGGATGTCACACATTTAATGAAAAAAAGGTGCTTAATTAGACTAAATATTTCATTTTCAGCAACAAAGACATGCTCGAATGGAAAAGGAAGCAGAACTAGCGATTGGATGCATGGATCTTGGATTTTGAAGAAAGAAGGACGTTGCTGGACAGCTTGACCCCTCGTTAGTGTTTTGGCCATATCTCATGAACCGTAACTCCGATTGATGAGATTCAAATTGTTCTGAAAACTAGACACAATTTCAAGAGACTTTCGTGTTTTGAGAAAATGCTGATTCCAAACGTACTCGGCGAGTAGGCCATCAACTCGCCGAGTTGGTCAGAAGTTTCGCAATTCTGGACGCGCTGACTTGCCGCACACGGGTTTTAAGTGACGGACTCACCGAGTAGGTCACTGGACTCGCCGAGTAGCCTATTTTTTGTGAAAATCTATATAAAGGGACTTTTAGATCGATACCCTAGCATATAGATGAACCCTTGGAGGCCAATTGTCGACTAAAGGTGCTGCTAGAGCGTGGGAAGCAAGGGAATCAACCCTACATTCAATTTTAAGGAGAATCAAGTCAAAATCAAGTTTACTCTTACCTAATCTCTTGTTTGAACTATGTTTTCACCAATTGATTTTGTTTTTGTGCTTGTTTCTACTGTAATCATGAGCTAAAAACTCATAACTTCTGTTTAGGTAGATGAATTTGTGAACATGGATTAATTATTTGATTAGGATTAATTTAATTGGTGATTATGTTTTATTAAGCTTGTTAAAGAACCTTATGTGTTAACAATAACTATTCTTCTGTTAATAAATCAGTAATTAAGTTGTATGAACATCTCTTAGTTGCTAATTTCATATGATTTACGTGACCACATAGTTGTATGTCTAGGAATAACGAATGTGAAACTAGAATTAACTTGAAGATAGCTAAGTTAATGTGTGAGCTTGTGTGATACACCATCAACAAGAGGTTAATTAAATCACCAATTTGATTAGCTAGTTACAAGTCTTTCTAAACCCGAATCAAGAAACTAGGAAATTCATTAATTTAGACAACTGTCCATTGCTTGAATTAATCTGTTTTCTAAGGATTAGCTATAACGAATGTGAATCTAATCACTTTAGTCGGTAACCAATGAAGAATTAATCCGATATACTTACCATAAAATCATCCATGGGAACAAATGATTCGAACCTAAACAGAAGGCCTTTTTAATCATTGAATTTAGTTGATCTTTGTTTTCTTAGCTATTAGTTGCTTAGTTTGTGTGTTAGTAAAGTATTTAAGTTTATAGTCTTGCAACTCTAGAGAAAACTTTTTTTTTACTTGTTTTATTTAGATAATATTAGCATTTATTTTAATTGTTTATCATTCCCTGTGTTCGATACCCTACTTACCTGAACTAAACTGCTAATCGATAGGTACACTGCCTTTCGTGTGTTTGTCTTTGTGTTTAAGTTAGTAGGATTAAAACTAGTTTATTTCACACACATCAGGCTCCGACTTGACTCGTACACACACCGATGGATTTGGATATGTTTTGATCTTGGGATGTAATGTTATGGATTGATATGTGATACAAATGATATTTTACAACTATTATGAATGAAAGTGTGTTTTAACTGTGAAAAATTGTTTTGAAAATTTACGTCATTACATAAAGTTTGCAACTTTACGTGGTATCTGCACTAGGGGAGGTTGGATATGAAGTTTAGGACCTTAGATCCCACTGAAAAGGGCTGAACATAAAAGGGACCGAAGGAACTCATCGAGTCCCTTAGTTGACTCGACGAGTCGGGGTGGGGTTTGCCTATTTTTGAGTTTCTGATTGACTGTGGTGAAGGATTAGGGTTTTGGTCTGAGTGGACTTTATGTTTTCTGGACATTTGATGAACTCGACGAGTCACTAAGGTGACTCCACGAGTTGGCTCGAGATTCAGTGGAATGATCTCGGGAGGAACTCGACGAGTTGTTGGATACACTCGGCGAGTTGAGGTAAACATGAACTGTTGACCTTGACTTTGACCATGATTGACTTTGTGGGTATTTATTGGGATTATGACAAGTTAATCACACGTTGATTATAGGCAGTTGAGGAGGAGCAGTGCGTGGGAAATATCTAATCTTAGCTTATCAATTTAGCATTTGAGAGGTGAGTCTCCTCACCATACCAATGGGTCGAAGGCACCAAAGCCGACCCAATTATGATATGGGATACTCTAGCTGAAGTTATATTATGAAACATGATAGTTGGTTATGTGCTAGGATTGTATGTTAGTTGTATGCTTGTATGGAAGACCATAGGAGAGCCCATGACACCTGGATGTAAGACCATGTGGAGATCCCATGACTTTCCTACTAAAGACCATGTGGAGAGCCCATGACAACAGGATGTAAGACCATGTGGAGAGCCCATAGCTTTCCTATTAAAGACCATGGGAGAGCCCATGACACCTAGGTGTAAGACCATATGGGGAGCCCATGGCATCATGGAGTAAGACCTTGGGGACGAGCCCACAATATCCCTATATGTTATATGCATGGCTTATGTGATATATGTAACTTTGTAGCTAATATGATATGTGATTATGTGGATTGTGTATGGAGTATGCTATGGGGAACTCAGTAAGCATTAACTTACAGTTTGTTGATTTGTTTTAGGTACTTTGGAGCCTAAGGGCAAGGGCAAGACTTGATGGTACTTCAGGTGTGACTTGATGAATACCAAGCGGCGTCTGATGAATGTCGGGCATGGCCTAAATTATGTATGGTATGCAATATTTTGGGGAGCTCATTAAACTTTGTACTTACGGTTTTATGTTTATTGTTTCAGGTACTTTTGAATCCAAGGGGAAGAGCTTGACTAGATTGCATCATATTTGCCATTATTCCGCATTTATGATATGATTTGTACTATGATAATTATTTTATACATTTTTACACTTTGATAAGGTTTGAAATGAATGATGGGTGGTTTTGAAGGACTTAGAAACAAAAAATTTTTACTTTGTATTTTTGGGTGTTACAATAATAATAATAATAATAATAATAATAATAATAATAATAATTTGAGTTTGTAATCGTCAATAAATGTTGTTTTGTTTTGTATAAGATATTGTTCAATTTAATTTAGTGATATCACTTTCATTTGCTTTTTTATTTTATTTAAGAACTAGAAATTGCTCTCTTCTTGCTTTGTGGGGGACTCAAACATGTTCGATCATTGTTGATAAAGATTTTGCTTACTATGTTGTATCACACAAAAAGGAAGTACACATTTTCTATTAAATAAAAATCATTTTCGTAATTTTTTGAATATATTATGTAAACAATGTTTTCCGTAAATTATAAGGATAGTTTTGGATCAAATTTGTCAAGACACGAAATTCTTGTGGCACATGGACCTTTTTGTAAAAACAAAACTGTACATAGACCTGTCTGTATTATAAGGACAATTTTTATAATTTATTTTATATACATGTACCAAATTTAATATAAAAATATTTGATGGCCAAAGTATAAAACCAAAAACTTCACTATTCCTACACAGGTTACTCTAATTTTTTATATATAATAATTCTTGATTCTTTACTCCTTGTTGATTGTTTACTTGTATCACAACAATTCAACCTTTCCGTTATCATTTGATTTGAACATGAGTAATTATATGTTTTCTATTGCCATTGTTTTGAAATATTCTTACCTGTCTTTGGCGGTGATCAAGGAAATATGAGCCAGATAATGACACAAACGAAGAAGTCAATGAATTTTTTTTTTTTGGTTGCTTGTAGCTTGGCGGGTTTGAAGCTCCAAAATGGCAATTATCTTTCTGCTAAGTTGACTCGTGTGTCTTGATGATTTATTGCCCATTGTATATTAATTTTATTCTACATAATGTCCAAGAACCTTCTTATATTCATATAAAAATATGAGAGTAGTTTAATAATCTTGAAGATCAGATTTAGTCCTATATATATGAATTATTTGTTTTTACATTTCTTCTATGGTATTAATTTATCAACATATTCAGGTGCTTGTTGCAAAATGAATTTCCACATTAGTAGTTGAAGCACATCTTGAAACTACAAACCCCATCTGGACATAACAATCAAAACTTTGAAAACCAAACAGACAGAGACAGGATTGCATTATCATAATATTTTTTTGTTTGTTCCTAGGTATAAAATTATCTTCTAGGTTGATGTTAAATCGCTTGGTCGTCTTATTCATTAGTTAATTCCTACTGTAATTTTCACGAAACTTTGAATATTTATATAAAATTACGGCATTATCATCCACATTAACTATAGGTACATGGTTTTTATTTATCGATGTATTCAGGTGTGTGTTTTTGCTTAATTAATTAGTCATGGCTACCTCTTTCAGTCGTTCATCATCTCCAGTATTTCAAATTTCTTGTATCTTTTTCTTTGTCAATTCATTTTTAATCGTGTTACCTTTGTCTGAATCGGTATATTTCAATATCACTCAGTTTGAGGCTGATGCAACAAACATACTCTATTCAGGCGATGCGGTGCCATCTCTTGGAGACATAGAGTTTAACAGAGTGAATTACCTCAATCGTGTTGGCCAGGCTGTATACGCAGATACAATCCCGATTTGGGATAGAAAATCTGGTAAGGTTTCAGATTTCACCACTCGCTTCACCTTCATCATCGATACACAGGCTCAATACTCCTATGGCCATGGGTTCGCTTTCTTTCTTGCCCCAGTTGGCTTTCAAACCCCACGCAACTCAGCTGGTGGGTTTCTAGGCCTGTTTAACACAACTTACACGGATTCACCCCGAAACCAAATGATTGTCATTGAGTTTGACTCTTTCAGCAACGAAGAATGGGATCCTTCATACGAACATGTGGGTATCAATAAGAACTCAATTAGTTCGGCTAATTACACTTCTTGGAATGCTAGTTTACACAGTGGAGACCCTGCGGATGTTTGGGTTTCTTATAATGCTACCACTCAGATTCTAAACTTGTCATGGAGCTATGGGGCTAGAAATGATTCTAGAGAGAATACCAGTCTTTCGTATCAAGTTGACCTCCGGGAAGTTCTTCCTGAGCAGGCAACAGTTGGATTTTCGGCTTCCACTGGTACCAATGTGGAGAGACATATCCTTCAATACTGGGAGTTCAATTCAAGCTTGAATATAAAAACCGAAGATGATTCCATTGAGAGGAAACTAGCAGAGGGATTAACAATCCCTATTGGCGTTCTGGTTTTAGGAGGCATAGTAGCATGCAATATATTAAGGAGGAGACAAAGAAAAGCTACACAGAATTCATTAGAGACAGTCACCTTGACATCAATGATGAATCATTTTGAAAGAGGAGCAGGACCGAAAAGATTTTCTTACAGAGATCTCGCTTCAGCTACCAACAACTTTTCTGATGACAAGAAATTGGGCGTGGGAGGATTCGGGTGTGTCTACAAAGGCTATTTATCCAGTGAAGCCATGGCGGTTGCTGTCAAGAAAAATTCACAGGGTTCTAAACAGGGAAAAAACGAGTACATAACCGAAGTAAATATCTTTAGTCGTTTAAGGCACCGAAACTTAGTACAACTCATTGGTTGGTGCCACGATCAGACTCAATTCTTGCTAGTTTACGAGTTTATGCCAAACGGAAGCCTTGATTCCCACCTCTTTGGCAAAAAGAGTCCCCTTGAGTGGGGTGTGAGGTACAAGATTGCTATGGGTTTAGCTTCTGCGCTGCTCTATCTGCACGAAGAATGGGAACAATGTGTGGTGCACCGAGATATCAAAACAAGCAACATCATGATTGATTCAGGATTCAACGCGAAGCTCGGAGACTTTGGATTGGCTCGACTCAGGGACCATGAGTTGGGTCCACAAACCACTGGTTTAGCGGGAACTCTGGGATACTTGGCTCCGGAATACGTAACCACAGGAAGGGCCAGTAAAGAGTCAGACGTGTATAGCTTTGGGATAGTTGCATTAGAGATTGCGTGTGGGAGAAAGGCGACGGATCGCATTGATGAAACATTTGATCTAGGGTTGGTGCAGTGGGTTGGGGTTTGCGAGGAAAAGGCGAGCTGCTTTCAGGAGTGGATCAGAAGCTGAACAAGGAGTTTGACACCAAACAGGTTGAGTGTTTGATGATGGTGGGGTTATGGTGTGCTCACCCTGACCAGAGTTTGAGGCCGTCGATCCGACAAGCAATTCAGGTGCTTAAGTTGGAGGCTGCGGCCCCAAATCTTCCAATGAAGATGCCGGTGCCCATGTACTACACAGCACCAGATGCTCTTGAAGTCAATTCTGGAGGCGCTACGATGACTTACACTAGCATTCATCTCCCACGTTGAACAGAGTTCAACTAGTCTTTGTTGATGTGGTCGATGGACGTAATATGGTAAATTATCTAAACGGACTTTGTATTATTGAAGAATAAGTCAAGTTAGTAATTCAAAGTTTGGTGCTAGAATATTTACTTATTTTAGACAAAATTACATTCTTTTGTCTACATGCTTTTGTGGGTTTCTGAATTAATTTCAGTTTTTTAATTTTTAATTCTTAATCATCCATGGAGACATTTTATGTCACTTGACTTTGGTCCTGGAGCTATTTGACTTAACAGATAAAACTTTAAAATCATACATGACCATTTTGTTCTTATCATAAAAATCAAGAATGACCATTTTGTCTTTATCATATGCATTTTTAGTATCTTCATTTTTTAGTGTACATTCTCAAGATTATTTAAATCCAACATAATTACAAAACAAATGTTACCAAAATCTTTTAAAATCAAACCTAATTATAATAAGATAAAATCGAATGAAATATAATCACGCACATCATCATTTAACAAAATAAGGGTTTTCTTTTGCTCATTCAAGATCAACAAAAACCTAATCACAACCATAAAGAAAAAGATTGTTAGAATTGTCCTAGGAAAAGCAACCTCCGACTATCAAATTAGATTGGGTGAAACAATGAATATGACTTCTTGTAGCCTAGAGTGAGCCATCTATATCTATAAGAGAATAATAAGCAAGAGAAGAAAAAGAGCAAGATCAAAATTTGGGGTCCCTCGAAATGGTGGAGGGAAGCCTAGGAGGGGAAGGCCAAAGAGAGGGCAATAAAGAGGGATGGGGCTTACATTCCTTTAATATATTTAGAATTCCTTACACATTATATATATTTAGTTATATACACCGTTCTTACATATAACAGCTTTAAGTACATTACTATTATGAGTAAAAAGAAAAGTAAATTGCTAGTAGGATTGACAATTTTGTCCCACTTCCCCACCATGTTACCTCTAGTACCAAGTGGGTAGGGCGGTGTTCCGGCATCTCCCGCCTTCCATCTATATTGCTTTTCCCCTTTTCCTTCTTTGGTCCACTACAAAACAAGACAACAATTATGTTGTAGCTTCTTTTTATGCGATGCTGAGTGCGTGTGGTGGTATTCCTGCAGATACGGATGCGCTACACAGCTCACCCACCTCCCTTCTTGAGCATTTCCCAAAACCGTGTCTACTATCCTCATCAGTGAAAATTTTAAATGACAGTGTTTGAAATTTCATCTCAAAATAACTTATTGATTTTTTGAAATGTCAATAAGTAAAAAAAAAACATTTTGTAAAAAGAATTTTTTTTTTTTTTTTTTTTTTTTTTTTTTTTAATCATCATAAGTCAATAAGTCTTTTTGTCTTAAAGTCATTTCATGTTCAAAAATGAAATTTCAATAAAAAAATGGAAAATTGGCTATGGAGATTCCGTGCGGTCAGAAATTAATACAGACACAAAGGGCTTATACAATCTAGAAGATCTGGTCGAATGGTAGAAGAATCTATGGATTCGTTAGGAATCGATAGTCGTTGGCTGGACATCCGAGTCACAACCGGCCGGGAAGAGGAGGGATCAACGACGGAGCTACTAGCTACTAGTTGTAAAGGAAAGGACAAGACCACCTTTCGTACAACACCCTCTAAATGCCATTATAAATAAAAATATTACTTAGTAAAACTAAGACAAAATTGCAAGTTTGGTCCCTATGGTATGTCAAAAATTGGATGTTTGGTCCAAAAAGTTTAGGGGTTGCACCGGTGGTCCAAAAGGTTTGATTTGTTGTGGAATTGGTCCAAAGGCTTAACAGCCGTTTGTGCCCTCTGTTTGTGTGAGGGTATTTTTGTCAATTCACACCCCTTCTTTTAATATCTTATCAAATTAAACCCTAATTAATTGATACCTACCGATAAATCATTTGTGCAGTTCCCCAGAGCAAACACGGGAGGCGATAAGCCCCCTTTTGATCCGTCATCGTTGTACCTTCCAGTCGAGACAGAAGAGGCGCCCTTAAGCCGCCATTGCTGCTTTCGTATTCTCCTCTGCAAAATAGTGAAGCACCGGAGGTGCTTCTCCCAGCCAACGACCGATCGCCTCCACCTCCCCTCCTCGTGGCTGCCTGACCACCAAACACAACCTTCACTGGCTCCAGTCGCTACTACCGTGCCCTTCGTTTTTCCCCATCGCACCTCATGACTGGAGTAGAAGAAGAATGAGTCGTCGACTACCACCTCCTAACATCCCTCGCTACCTCCTCCTTTCCCTTCCTCTTCTTCGACCTAAATCAAATCCCAAAGGCCATCACTGATTGCGAATCAATCGATGAAAAATCAGAAGCCATCGAACCCCCTTCCTTCAGCTAGAAGAACGATCGAACCTTCGCTGACTTCGTTTTCTTTCTTCTTGACTGCCTTCGGTTCATTCCCGTTCCAATATCCTTTTCCTCCCAATCGATTTAGCTGCATCAAATAAGGCTTTTACTTGAATCAGATCTGATTCGTCGGCTTTGAAAGAAACAACTTGTGGGGATTCAGATTGAGATTTGGAATTAATTTCTGAAACGACTAGATCCGCTTTAGAGGAATTGGAAGTGTAATTGACGACGAGTTTTATTCCAAGGGATGCTAGGTGGAGGGAGATGGCTTTGCTGATACCGCAAGAGCCACCGGTGACTATTGCAACCCGGTCCTGTTGTTGGAGGGACTGAGATTAGGTGGTTTCCGGTGGTGAGACTGTGCTGATTTTACTAGCCATAGGTGTTGTTGAGTCTTGAAGTTTGAGTGGAGAATTGGAAGTTAGACATAAATACCCTCACACAAACGGAGGGCACAAACGGCTGTTAAGCCTTTGGACCAATTTCACAACAAATCAAACCTTTTGGACCACCGGCGCAACCCCAAAACTTTTTGGACCAAACATCCAATTTTTGACATACCACAGGGACCAAACTTGCAATTTTGTCTAAAACTAAAGTTATATTGCTATTATAAATAAAGAAAAACATAGTAAAGTTGTATATGTGAAAAATAAAAATACATTACAAGGAAATTGTTTAACGATATATAGTACAAACTACGAAGGATGCTTTTGGTTTTAACTTTTAACGAATAGCTAAACTGAAGCGATCCACATTCAACGCACGAGATCGATGCTAGTGTAAGGTGCTGTTTGTTTTTCTATAAAAACCTCTTCAAACCACTTATTGCTGCGCGGCGCAGCACACGCGCAGCACTTTAACTCTCGCAGCAGTTTGTTTTTTGGAAGACTTCAGACTACAAAACCTCTGCGCGTGTGCTGTGTGGCGCAGCACTTGACTTGCCTCTTCTAACCTCTTCAACTTTCATTTTTTTAAGTGTTTTTTTAAGAATTTTTGTATAACTTTTTTTTTTAAACTTTGATTTTCTTAAATTTTTATTTACGGATGTGATACAATTTATTTTTATAATTTCAATGATTTTTTTTTAACTTGATTTTTTTAATTTTTTTTTACCGTTTTGTTAATAATATTTTCAATTTCAGTTGCATCTTTTTAAGGTGTGTAATTTTTTACGAACTTTGTAGACATCGTTTGCAATATTTTCTTAATTTTTTTATTATTTTCTTTTTTAATTTTTTTTTAAAATTAGTTTTTTTTTCTAGAATAAAACTATTAGCTTCTTTTACATTTTTTTAAGTTTTTTTTTTAAAAAAAAGTTTTATATTTTTGTTTTTTATATGTTCTTTTTATTATTATTTCAATGTGTTAAAACTAGAATTATTAAATTTCGATGTTGATAACTATTTTCAATTTATAAAATTAGTTTATTTAAATTTCAGTTTACTGCAGCAGTCTGCAGATGTTAAAAAACAAACATGCTTCTTATTATAGGCTGCAGCCGTTTGTTCCACCTCTTCTGCTACAGAGGATTGCAGAGGTGGTCCGCAGACTTTATGAATTTTCACTTCGAAAAAACAAACAACACCTAAGTCAACGAAGCACCTCCAGAACCAGAACTGAGCTCACGCCCATCTGGTGCTGCGTAGTACATCGCCACCGGCATCTTCTTTGGAAGATTTGGGGCCGCACCCTCGAACTTAAGCACCTGAATGGCTTGCAGGATCGACGGTCTCAGACTCCGGTCGGGGTGAGCGCACCATAACCCCACCGTCATCAAACGCTCCACTTGTTTCCCATCGAATTCCTTGTTCAGCTTCTGGTCCACCCCCGAAAGCAGCTCCCCTTTTTCTAGCAAGTCCCAAACCCACTGCACTAACCCTAGATCAGAATTTGGGTCAACACTATCCATCGCCTTTCTCCCACAAGCAATCTCTAATGCTACCACCCCGAAGCTGTAAACATCCGACTCTCTGCTGGCCTTCCCTGTCGTTACATACTCAGGAGCCAAGTACCCCAAAGTTCCGGCTAATCCAGTTGTCTGTGGACCCAATTCATGGTCCATGAGTCGAGCCAATCCAAAGTCTCCGAGCTTCACGTTGAATCCCGAATCAAGCATGATGTTGCTTGTTTTGATATCTCGGTGAACCACGCATTGTTCCCATTCTTCATGGAGATAAAGCAACGCAGAAGCTAAACCAGTAACGATCTTGTACCTCAAACCCCACTCGAGACAGCTCTTTTTGCCAAAAAGGTGGGAATCAAGGCTGCCATTTGGCATAAACTCGTACACCAGCAAGAATTGAGTTTGATCATGGCACCAACCGATGAGTTGCACCAGGTTTCGATGCCTTAAACTGCTAATAATCTTTACTTCGGTTATATACTCTTTCTTCCCCTGTTTAGAACCCTGTGAAATTTTCTTAACAGCAACCGCTATGCCTTCGCGTGCTAAGTAGCCCTTGTAGACACACCCGAATCCTCCCTCACCCAACTTCCGGTCACCGGAGAAATTGTTGGTAGCTGAAACAAGATCCCCATAAGAAAATCTTTTTGGTCCTGCTCCTCTTTCCAAATCATCGTTCATCGATGTTAAGGTGACTGTTTCCGATGATTTCTGTTTAGGTTTTCTTTTTCTCCTAAAAAATACACCAAATGCAACCATGCCTCCTAAAACTAGAACACCAAGAGGGACTATTAATCCAACTGCTAGTTTCCATTCCTTTGACTTGTCTTCACTTTTTTTTACAATATTCAAGCTTGAAATGAACTCCCAGTATTGAAGGATATGTCTCTCCACATTGGCACCAGTGGCAGCCGAAAACCCAACTGTTACCCACTCAGGAAGAACTTCCCGGAGGTCAACTTGATAGGAAAGACTGGTATTCTCTCTAGAAACATTTCTAGCCCCGTAGCTCCATGACAGGTTTAGAATCTGAGTGGTAGCATTGTAAGAAACCCAAACATCCGCAGGGTCTCCACTGTGTAAACTAGCATTCCAAGAAGTGTGATTAACCGAATGAATCGAGTTCTTATTGATACCCACATGTTCATATGGAGGATCCCATTCTGAATTCACGAAAGAGTCAAACTCGATGACAATCATTTGGTTTTGGGATGAATCGGTGTAAGTTGTGTTGAATAAACCTAAAAAGCCACCAGCTGAGTTGGGTGGGATTTGGAAGCCAACTGGGGCTAGAAAGAAAGTGAGGCCATGGCCATAGGTGGATTGAGATTGTGTGTCAATGATGAAGGTGAAGTGAGTGGTGAAATCGGAAACTTTACCGGATTTTTCGTCCCATATTGGGATCGTATCTGCATATATGGCTTGACCCACACGAGTTAAGTAGTTGACTTTGTTGAACTCTATGGTTCCAACAGAAGGCATGGCATCGCCTGAATAGAGTATATTTGTTGCATCAACATCAAAACGGTTGATCTCGAAATATACTGATTCAGATAAAGGTAACAAGAATAAGAAAATAATATAAGAAACTAATTGAAGTCCTGGAGATGATGAACTAAAGAAAGAGGTTGCCATGGTTAAGCAAGAACTTAACACATAGTGTATGTGTCAATGGCACCTGAATATGTTTTGATAAATACCATGAAGGATCGATGCTTATTATATACTAATATGGATGCCAATGCATATCCCTACAAACCTTGATCTACAAGTTTCACCTAATGCCTTGATTTTATATAAATATTCATAAGTTCGTGAAGATAGAGTGGGAATTAACTAAGCAATCAACAACTAAGCGCTTAAAGTCAACATATATAGTAGATAATTTATGTTAAAGAATAAAGTCAATGATTATACAAAAAAGATTATGATAATGCGATCATGTCTCTTTCTTGATTAATTTTCAATGTTAAAGACTCTTTTTCCAAGGTTTTTCTGGGATTGTGACCAATTCAACCATGCTGTCATGTAAAAGAATATAAGGTTGCCTGCAATTAATAAATCTAATTCTGCTCCTATCAAGAGCTCCATCAAATATATGTATGATGATGTTAGACCTCGCGCGTACCTTCTTCTAGATCTTCATTGACCTGAAACAGGCGGCATTATTCCAGCCTTCTTATTCATCTCCCATGATAAACAAGTAACATGAGTTGGAGGAGATAAATAATTACTTTAAACAGAGATAAAATATGCAAATAAGTTTTATATATTAGTTTTTTTTCCCTATGTGTTTAATTTTCAGTCTGAAAGATGAAGTAATACATAATTAGTTTAGATGAAATATGTTGAAACGGATATCCTCAACTTGAAACAATATGTAGTTTAACGACCTATATATATATATATATATATATATATATATATATATATATATATATATATATATATATATATATATATATATATATATATATATATACTTGAAGAAGTTAAGAATGGATCTTCAGAAGTGCTTGCTTGGTATCCAATACTCCATCCCACACCTGTTCAAGAACCAACCCCAATCATTTTTGCAGGTTATCTATTGTTTACTTTGAAGGAGACCTTCTTCTCCAGATTTGGTGAACCTCATTCCCTACACCCTTCATTTGTTATGCTCTCCGATCTTTTGACAACAAAATTAATGAGTGTGTGAATGAGGGATTGATTCAATGTTGGTCCAACTAGATGATAGTTCATCCCCCAATTCCAAACCCCACCTGGTTTTCAAAAACCTCTAATATATAAGATCGTCAAATTACAAAATCATCACAATTGTCATCCTGATCTTGCTGTTGAAAACTCAAAAAATCCCCATGATTGGAATCTTAAAGGTACAATCTTCTTATCCCTGATTTTATTGTTGCACTTGTGTTCACTAATGGCGGTTGAGAGAGCTAGGATTACTATAAACCAAAAGAAGCAGTGCATTATACACTTGAGAAAGTAGAGAAAGGCAGCATTGAGGAGATAAACTTAATGAGAAAGTACATGCATGCAAGTTGTACAATACAACATGGAATTCAAGATTTAATTCTCTTTGTATGTTAACACTTGGGTGAATAAAGTAAGCAAATGAAATAAAGAATATCAGTTCAAGAAAGAGGATAGAATTTATGAATGAAATGTCGTTGTATGAATTGAGAATTGATGAATGCAATTCTTCGAAAGAGAGCACGGGAAAAGTTGTAAAGAATGAAGTTGTGATAACATTCATTTGCTTTATGTGGTCTTCAAGTATAATTTTTTTTTTAAATGGCATTTTTATAAAATCACATTTAAAAAATATACTTGAAGAAGACAATTTTATTTATTTATTTTTTTAAGCATGAATCTCTTGAATATAAGATAAGAAAAAGAGAAAGCCAACCCATAGAAATAACTTATAGAAACAATGACATACTCCTTAGTTACTTTCGAATCATATTACCTCATTAAAAGATGACATAGATAACATATATTGAAATTACAAACTTTTGCCCGACATTCAAGAACCAAACGACCATTAATATCACAATTACAATTAGAACACACATATTTGGGTGTTCTCTTTCTTCGAACATATGTTAATACATGTTTGTGATAGGAAACGTTTCTACTACCCTCGTGCACCATGTTTTCATAATAATCATCCCCACTAATGCACCAAGGGTGAAAAGAATTTTTGCATTTTTGACAATAATACATGGGGAACTTGGGATGCATTTCCGTCTCACATACATCGCAAAAGAAATCTTCGGGATGATCCATGATTGGGGGATACATCAATGGGATTTCATGTCCTTTGCAATACCTATGAGCAATGGAATTCGGCATCCTCATTGCACAACGCTTGCCCAATATGAAGTTACAAGCCTTACAAGCATAGCTCATCCTTTCGGACCATGAGTTGCACATGCTACAAAGAGGTTCGCGATCAATAACCTGGATAAGATGATGCTTGTGGGATTTATGTTTGATGCTTTTGGGTAGAAATGCACAGTTGACACAGAGGTAGAACTTGCAAGTTTGACACTGGTAAAAAAAATTGTTGCCACCGCTGAAACAACCATTGCATTGATAGATAGACGCATGTTGCAACGTCAAGTGAAGCAAATGAGGTGGATGAAGTAGATGTTCTAATCTGAGGGGTAAATCGGCACAATATTTGTGGAGAGTGAATGAGCATCCATCTAATTTGCAACTATAGTACGGAAGTGATATGTGTCGTACACATCCATGACATACCTCTAATCGATCACTACTACAACCAGACATGTCAGCTTGATGTTTGACATTAAGAAATAATGGATGACGATGACTCCAATGGTTAATCATAGTTTTTCGATCAGCATCATCGTCATCATCTGGTGCTATCATTCCAGAGTGTAGTAGTTTCAATGGATTTGTAAATGCATTTGACATGGGAAATTGCAGCAAATTATCTACCTCTTCATCAGCAATGGAAGTACTTGGACCATCTCTGAAACCACATATAATTCTTAGTTAATTTCAAGGAGCAATTTTCTTAAACATAGAAAAGGAAATTAAAGAAGATTTACCTTGGAGTAGAAGGTAGCTCTGCATTTAAGGCGCATTTGATATGGCAAAAATATCTACAGTTTTCACAATGGTACAACCAATCATTCCGTCGGATGTAAATGTTGCAAAATTCGCAATAAAAAGAGAATTTATAGAATTTTTCTGGAAGAGAATAGACCAGAGTGAGTGGGTGATTAGGGTGATGATGCGGTCGATGGATGGTAGGGGCTAAGGAAGCACAAGTCTTGTGGATCCAAAAGCCACAACTGTCGCAAAGATAGAACAAACCTTTATCCTCAGTGTTACAAGCATCACACAGGAATGCAGCGGGTCTTAACTGAAGGGATAAAGTGTGTTGTGGATGACCTTCATGTTCAATCTTGATCCTTGTCCCCTCCTTGATAACATCAGCTTCCACCTTGCGACCAATCTCAACAACACAACAATCTATGCAAGCATTAAACTTAAAGTTGTCCTCTGGTTTTCTAAAATTATAATAAAACCCCCTACCTAGGTTTACATTACAACAAACATCACAAGTCCAAGATCTGAAATCTTTTACAGGTCCGCGATCCCGTAGCGTTAGAGGATGCTCATACAAGGAAGGCAGATTGATAGTGAGCGGAAGCTGTGCGCATGCTTTATGCATAAAGTGACGACATGGCATGCAAGCATATGCAAAGCCACTTGATGATATAGGTTTTTGACATGCATAGCAACCTATTACACCACCACCACCACGATTCTCCAAACCAGCATTATCAATCGTCTCTGAGTTGACAAGCTTTAATGGATGATTTTTATGACTAAAATGATTAATCTCTTCCATATCTTCTCTCTCTTTTGTGATATCCATACGAGCTGAACATCAATGGCAATTGAAAGATTTGTTACCCTGAACTTTAAATTAAAATGTGGCAGATGCATCACTCGAGGAATCAACTTAATTACTTCTTCTAATTAAATTGCTTTGCTTCCAAGTAGTCTTTTTAATTAAGATGCTGATTAATAACAACATTCTTTGCTTTTCTTATATACCAAGTTAGCATATGATGCATCTCCTTCAAAACTGTCATACATCTCTTCTTCCGATTGGAATTAATTTCTTTCTTGCATACCAGGTTAACATGCATTATGCTTTCCCTGCACATTCAAAATTGACATACGCCTCGGGGTTTCATTTTCTTTGTTTATTAATATGATTATATCAAATAACATTTCAGCACTTTTTCTTAGATTTAGCAAATGGATCAACAACTCAGGACCACGTTTTTTGTTTGTATCACTCTCTCCTTCACAGCTTTAAGGTAAATACATTGAAGTAGAATGCTAAAACAACCGAATACATGAAACTACATTGCTATTATTTTCTTTTTAATTTATTCTCCATTAATAACTTTTTACTTTCAATCACATTTACATTGTTTCTGTTTTCTATTTTTTTTCATTAATTAATTAAACCTAAATATAAGTTTTTCCTATTAAACGATTATACTTTGAAAAAATTGTACAACTTGGGACCATTTTCCTGCAATTGTATATGCAGTGACCATTTATGTAATATACTTTATTCCTGTAGGGGCAGAATGGTCATTTTTGAAAATAGATGGAATATCCTTCAAAAAGTCTATCCATTTATATCAATGAAAATTGTTTTTTGGATAACACTGCTATAAAACTGGAAGTAGAATACTAAGACATACGAAGACATGAAAGTACATTGCTATTACCTTCTTTTTAATTTTTTTTTCTCAATTAATAACATTTTACTTCGAATTATATTTACATTGTTTCTGTTTTCTATTTTTTCCATTAATTAATTAAACATGGATAAATGAAAGTAAATTGCTGTTACCTTCTTTTTAATATGTCACTCAACAGAGAATCACATCTACAAGTGAGAAAGACAAATCGCAAAAAGGCCTAAAAGCACTAAATCACAGACATATCGATTGTTGGGTTGAAGACAGACAATTTATGGATTCGGAGGCGGCAAGAGCGTCAATGGTTTTGTTAGTCTGCTTATTGATTTTTGCAAATCGTAAATCAAACTCAAAGAAGTATGAACAACATAAAATGGTTAATAGCATATATATACAAATAAAAAACCTAAATCCGATTCGAAAAAAAGAGAATTGAAAGACAAATTCACCGTCTTTAACCTCCAACCCACCCAAATCCATCTATTATACCAGTTTCGAAAAAGATAAAGAGCAAAAGAAAATTAGGGGAAGAAAAGAAAGGCAGCTAATCAGTGGGGGAGAGGAAATCATCTCTGACTTTCATTTCTTCCAAGGAGGTCAGTGGGGATCGATTGATCCCAGAAAGCCCCCAATCCATTTGTGGGATCGATTGATTCCTGCGAAACCAGTGGGAATGAGAAATAGAGGACACAAAAATGATGGTTGCAACGTCGTTTGCTTTTGTTCTCTTTCATCGGAGGTGCAGAAGGAGTCTGGCACGCCGACGGCAGTGGGAGCGAGTTGGGGGAAACGAGAGTTCACTTGTTGATGAAAGGAAGAAGAGTAAATTACGCGAATGGTCCCTGTGGTTTAGTGTAAATTACACGCTTGGTCCCTAACTTATTTTTCTAACTCGGACTGTCCTCAACTTTTAATTATGTAACCCGCCTAGTCCCTATTCTCACATTCCGTCAATTGTTTCCGTTAGACACCCCACGTGCCTTGCACGTTGGGGGTATAAAAGTCTTTTCACATTTCCAACGATCTTCAAATACTAATTTTTCATCAGGATCGAACCTAATTTAGAGTTTCTTTCAATCCTCCATCGTTTGAAGCGGTTACACCTACGGATGTTCAAATCAAGGATGGTTCAATGCGATTGTGGGCGTGCTGCTGTAATTCGGACTTCAACTACTAACAATAATCCAGGAAGACCCTTTTACGCATGTCCAATTAAGGTATGTTGTAGTTGAGAATTTTGTAATCGTAACCCTAGATGGGGATATCACTGTATGCGATTATAGGTATTGTAACCGTGGCTTTTGAAATTGACAGGAACCACGTAAAGGATTTATTGCTTGGGTAGATGATGATGAAAAGGATCATGGTGACAGATTGACAATCTCCTGGCTTGTGAGGTTGAACAAGAAGCTGAAAAATGAAAATCTTTTCTTGAAAATATGTTTATTTATTAGTTGGGTATTGTTCTTGGTGATACTTGTTTACAAGTTGTAAGGTGGGGATGATTTGTTATTGTAATGGTAAAGTCTTCTGTAATGGTTAGGTTGTAGCAATGTATGTGATGGTATCATTATCTGTAATGGTTAGGTTGTAGCAGTGAATGTGAAGGTATCCTTTTCTGTAATGGTTAAGTTGTGTATGTATTGTAATGCAGATGGTTAAGATTTTTAAGATCAATGAAAATGGTGTTTATGTATTGGTTAGGTTATCTATGTATTGTAATGCAAATGTACTGTAATGGTTGTAGCAGTGTTGTATTGATTATGTTTTAAAGTGATGTATAAGCAGCATATTGACCATTAATTAGTACCAAACTATAACAGGGCAATGAGGGTGACATCATAAGAAGAATATAACAATCTAATTTAGTACCAAACTATTATGGAAAATATAAATGTAAAAATCAATATAAACCAAATTATTATCTACCCAATGGTGTATCATAAGAAGAAAACATTCCATTAATTAGTACCAAACTATTACAGGGCAATGAGGGTGACAAACTAGTTCATCCAAAAGTGCCAACATATTGGCTAAAACAAGTATCAAAATACTGCCCCTATTACAAACTATTCATAAATAATGTACCAAAATATTAGCCCTATTACAAGCAGTAACATAACACAATCCATTCATATTTAAAGTAACAAAAGACTAGCCCTATTACAAACCATCAAGTGGTTGCCTTCCCTTTCCCTTTTCCTTTGACTTGTGATTGTCCACCACCCCCACCAACAATTGGTCTTTGCCCTTTGCAGGTTCTTGCATTGTGACCAACATTGTTACACTTCGTACATGTTACTGATCTATGGGCCCTCGATGCTGTGTTTCCTCTAACAAAGTCCTCCTTTTCCACAATTGATATTGTTCTCTTCTTCTTTGGTCTTCCTATGGGAACACGATGTTTTGGAGGCAACAGAGTTGTTGGTATAGCTGACTTCTCCCACATGGACCTTCCATTGATTGGACTAACCTTAAAAGAATACATCTCTTTCCAGGTTGATAACCAGTAACATGGATGCACAAATGATTCTGGGATTCCCACATCTTTGTCATTCCTCCCCATGTCCCAAATAGCAGCCACACCATGTTTGCACGGAATTCCTGTTAATTCCCACCTTTTGCACGTGCAACTTTGTTGACCTACATCCACAATACACTGATCTTGCCATGGTCCAGCAACTTGATATTTTCCAGCACCACAAAATGTTGCAACATACTGTTCTGCCTTACTCTTTATCTTATCCAATATTGTTGTAGCTGTAGGAGTCAAAGGACCTACAACTTTCTGAATTTCCTTGTCAACTTTGACTATCTTCTTCATAATGTACTCTCTGATGAACTCAATGCAGTTAATAATTGGTGCATCACGACCATCTTCTATCTTGCTGTTGAATGCTTCACACAGGTTATTAGTTAGAGCATCACAATGTGCTCTCCCTGAACATAAACAACTTCTATGTCAGTATTCAATTTACCTTCTTTTAAAATTATTAAGTAGAGATCGAAAGTCATTATACCAGTAAAGTGGGAGCGAGCCCAACTTTGAGGAGGTATTTGTTTCAGCCACTCATAAGCATCATTGTTAAGCTTCTTTAGTTTTTCCATTGCTTGATGAAAGTGTTGTACATTAGAGGTCGTGGCACATTCCCAAAGAAGATCCTTGAACACCTTTCCCCTCCAGTTCTTTTTCATGTTGTCGTGTATGTGACGAAGACAATAGCGATGCTCTGCACATGGAAATAGTGTTGCAATCGCAGGCAACAAACCCTAGCAATAGTAACATGTTTGTATGTTAGTATAACTGCATCAATAGTATAAAACTATAAAACCTAGTTTGGATAGGTTCCAATACCTTTTGTCTGTCACTCATAAACGTGAAATTGGAATTTGTTCCCAAACCTAAGTCATCACCCAAATTACTTAAAAACCAAGTCCAAGAATTCAATGTTTCTGATTCAACCACAGCATAGGCTAAAGGATATATCCCATTATTACCATCCAATGCCTTTGATAAGAAACATAAATTACCAGAAAACATTGGTCAATTAACACTACTTAAAATAAAGAACATACAATACAAGAAGAAATAAGAAGATCTTACCACAGCAGACAAAACTTGGCCTGGATATGGACCTTTCACGAAGGCTCCATCAAGTCCAAGAAAGTCCCTTCTTCCCGCTGCAAAACCTCGCTTCAAAGCTCCAATGCAAACATAGATACGCCTGAATGTTCTTGTCTCAACAGTTGGATTCGCTTCACTTTCAACATCAATTTTAACCGTAGTATCTGGGTTACGTGCTTGTACCTCTAAAACATAGTCCCTTAACAGCCTGTATTGGCTGGCATAATCTCCTTGAACATGCTTTAAAGCTTGCTGCTTTGCCCTAAAAGTTTTCATATGCGAAATGTCCATCTGGTACTCACGTTGGAGTTGCTCTCGTAAAGCCCTAATAGGAATCTTTGGGTTTGTCTCAATAACTTGTACTATATGCTCTGAAAGGAACTTATAGTCACACGCTTTGACTTTCCTTGTTTGTAGACATCGATGCTCCTTCGTGTATGTCTTAACCATCCAATCTATGTCACGCTTCCACTTACTACAATATATAACCCATGGGCATTTCTCTTCTTCATTAGTAGCAAGATTTGGTATAGTGCCCTTACACACAAACCTAACCCTATTCTTATCATTTTTCTCTAATTGTATTTCCCTTCTTGTCCTTATGGAATGTAGTTTCACTTGTGTCTTAAAGTCCTTAGATGAACTGAAAGTTTGAAAAATGTAGAAGGGCTCACTAACCAAAGCTGCATCATTTTCATAAGCCCTCTGTATGGCCCTAATAGTTTTCCTTCGCTTACCATCATTTGCCTCATCTGATGAAGACCCAGACAACAAAACCTCTGTGTTGATCACTTCTAAGTCACCTTGTTGTGTATCTTCAGGTACATTACTTTCAGAAGAACCTCCAACCCATTCTACATCCTTGTCAATGTTCATATGGAAATCTTTCATATCCACATCAACATCATGTATGAGATTGTCCTCATCAATAAAAAAATCACTATCTTCACTCTCACTATCATCATCAAACTCATCATTTCCACTGCCATTGTTGTGTCCACTACCATCATAATCATCCTCATTCTCTACATTCATTTCAAATTCAATATGGTCGACCAAAGATGGTTCTTTGTCCAAATGACTATCATTCTCAACTTCTGTTAGGTCTGGAACACTCTCATGCTCAATTGGAGAGTCATTCCACTCCAAAAACAACTGTTTGGAGCAAGCTGGTGGCTCTTTAATTTCAACAATTTTAACCTTACTAGGGTTGGGGGACATAGAATAAGTATGTAAATTTGTTTTCCCATGCTCAATATATACATCTATTAGCTTATGGTTAGCAACATACGTACCCAGATGATGAACATCCTGATCTGAACCCAAAGCAAATAACCCAAAATCCAAATCGCCAAATGGTCTCAGGAAATGATAATAGAGTAGTGTTTCGTCTGAATCAATATGCCCAAGTTCCTCCATAATCTCGTCAATGTCGTGAATGGAAAAGGTGTCAATGTCTAGTAAATCAACATAATTTTGCTTGCCTTTGATGTACTTTCTTCCAGGGAACTTTGTAAACTGTCCACCATGGTGTAATCGGACAGAGAATATCGTCGGATGTCCGGCTGTATATTCACGGAAAGATTGGTTAGTCACATTTTTCTTTTTAAGTTACTAACTGATTGAGGGAGTAAACACTTACCATATCTACGAGCAACGTCAATCTCGTCCATGGTAGCACGTATCCTCCAAGGCGCCATCGTCGTTTTCAAATGTAGGGTTCTTTCGATCAAGGGTTTTCAAGGGTTTTCAAAGGGTTTTCAAAGGTTTTGTCTGTGAAGCTTGTGTCCGATCACGTTGATCAACGATACGTCCTTTTTTTTCTTGGCGCTATAACATTGGATATGTGAAAAGACTTTTATACCCCCAACGTGCAAGGCACGTGGGGTGTCTAACGGAAACAATTGACGGAATGTGAGAATAGGGACTAGGCGGGTTACATAATTAAAAGTTGAGGACAGTCCGAGTTAGAAAAATAAGTTAGGGACCAAGCGTGTAATTTACACTAAACCACAGGGACCATTCGCGTAATTTACTCAAGGAAGAAATAACCGGTTGCTGTGAGGCTTTCAGTGATTTAAAATAATTTAGATAATAATAACGGGAAAGTGAGTAATCTAATCACATTTTAGTTTAGGAAAATGAGATATATATATACAAAAGTCTAACATTTTGGTTAGGAAATGACTTAAAAGCTAATATATTATTTGATTTATACATATTTAGTCATTAATTTTTTTTCGTCTATATTTATCCATTCAACTTGTTAAACTGTACACATTTAGTCATTATGACCGGCTACTCCAGGTTAGCCGGTAAAAAGGACTTAATAGGGTAATATATTTCTCACTTTGTACACATTTGGTCCTTAATATTTTCGTACACATTTAGTCCTTAATATTTTTTTTGTTACAAAATAAGTCATTTTTGTTTTTGTACTCATTAAGTACTTATGAATGATTTATGTAGGTTTTTCTCGCGACATCTTACGTGGGATAGTCATATGGTGGTAGGATAGGTTGAGGTAGTCCTGCTATATGCTGTAGGACAAGATACCTGGTGTGGGTCGGTTGTAAGTCATAGCCACAGAGGCTCGAGAAGTAGTTGGGTTAAGGTGGCATGCCGACAAACCCTAGTGATTCCAGTCCGATGCCTGATTGGACTTGTTGCATGTTGACATTCCAGTCCGATGATTGATTAGGCCAATGTATTTTAATCTGATGAGTGTGGGTCCGTTATGCATGATAATACGTTTGTTGTATCGAGTATTTTGGGGGAAACTCACTAATCTCTATGCTTACCCAGTGGTTTATGTTTTCAGGTTCTATCGTTGATCGTGGGAAGGCGAAGATATAACTGTACACACTCATCAATAGTGTTCAAGATTCCGTGTTTCTTATTACTCTGATTTTCAATAAATGTATTTTGGAATAAACGTTTTTTCTTAATAATAGATTTATAATTAGAGACTTTTGCCTTATTTAAAAATAATTTTTTTTTTGTTGTGAAAATGAGACGTTACACATACATATCAACAACCCTACACACTTCATCAATGATTGTCCCACATTCATAAATTCATAAGTACTGAATAAGTACAAAAAGAAAAATGACTTATTTTGAAACAAAAAAAATATTAAGGACTACAAAAATATGAAGGACTAAATGTGTACAAAATGAAAAATATATTACCCTATTAAGTCATTTTTCCCAGCTAACCTAGAGTAACCGGTCATAAGGACTGAATGTGTACAGTTTAACAAGTTGAAGGGGTAAATGTGGACGAAAAAAAAACTCAGTGACCATATGTGTACAAATCGAAAAATATATTACTCTTTTAAGCCATTATCCCTTTTGGTCATTTGATAAAAAAGTCTTAAACTTTATTTTTTATTATTATTATTTTTTTTTACAGTAAAGCTAGGGATGGCAAAAGAAACCGAACCCGATGGTGAAAACCGAAAACCGACATCTTAGGGTCGGGTTTGGGATCGGTTAATCGGGGCCGGAATCAGGTTTGGTATGCTTTTAGAAAATTTTCACAGGTTTGGTTACGGGGATGGTAAACAATATATATATATATATATATATATATATATATATATATATATATATATATATATATATATATGAAAAACTACAATAAAGTCCCTACATATTGGCCTCATAATTGATTTAGTCTCTCTCTCTCTCTCTCTCTCTATATATATATATATATATATATATATATATATATATATATATATATATATATATATGAAAAACTACAATAAAGTCCCTATATATTGGCCTCATAATCAATTTAGTCTCTCTCTCTCTCTCTCTCTATATATATATATATATATATATATATATATATATATATATATATTTATTTATTCAATTAAGTCTCAAATACTGGTAATTGTATTCAATTTAACCATTTGACCTGTTCAACAGGTCATCCAACTTTCAAAAATTACACTTTTTGCCCAGATTTCAAAATGTATTACAAATTTTGTCCGAAATTTACACTTTTGGCCCATATTTAAATTTTGTTACAATTTTGATCCAAAATTTACCATTTTTCCCCAAATTTTAGAATTTTATTATGAATTCATCATAACTTTAGTTTTCCTTACAACTTTTTTTTCTCAAAGAATTGTTTCTAATATGTTTTTTCTTTATGAAATCATATTTATACAAAAAAAACGTATTTTCACTTAAAAATGTTATATTTTCTATATAAAAACTTTTTTTAAAAAGTTTTTTGTATATGAAATATCTAGTTATAAAATAAATATTTATTAAGTATATAAATATATACAAATCGGTTTTTATAAAAAATGTATACAAAAACGTAGATAATTTATTTTATCTATGTTTTCTAAAATACGTTTTTGTATACACTATTTTATCTATGTTTTCTAAAATACGTTTTTGTATACATTTTTTATACATTTTATCTATGTTTTAGAAAACATAGATAAAATAGTATACAAATCGTATTTTATAAAAATTACACTATTTTATAAAAAATACGTTTATAAAATCGTAGATAAACGTATTTTATAAAAAAAAACATAGATAAAATAGGTGTATTTCCTTGAGTTATCTTCTTTGTTGTGAAAGATTTAAAGATAATTTCTTGAAATAACTTCCTGTTTATTTGTATTTGTAGTGCTAGTGTTTTGACATTTTTTTTATTCATAGTACTTAGAGTAATAGTGATATTATGATTTATGAATGCTAATGTGTTTATTTATTTTTTTTGCTACTAGTAACGGCTTATGTACCAGAACAAATACGTCTGCTCTTAATGGTTTTGTAAATTATCAAAATTATTTTGGATATGAATTTATGCTTGCATCACTAAGTCTAATGGTTTGTATTCTCATTGCATCAAAATTATTCTTAATTTGAATGTTAAATGGGAATCCCCATTATCCCGTTGGGATACCCGCAGACCCAATAATGTTTGGTAAACGGGTACCCATTGGAATCGGGTCGGTGATGAGATCGATTTTCATATTCGGGGATGGGAACGGGATTATCAAAACCCGTCCCAAACCTGTCTCGTTGCCATCTCTAAGTAAAGCCCTAACTACCATCAATTTTTAACACATTTACCATTTTTTCCGGTTAGCCGGTAACTAAGACTTTACCGTAAAAAAACAAAAAAATTTAGGACTTTTTGGTCAAATTGTGAATTAGGATTTTACTGTCAAAAAATAAAGTTTAGACTTTCTTGTTAAATCGTTGAAAATATTATGACTTTAGTGTATTTTCGTAGCCCAAAAACTTTTAATTGTGATTTTCGTCGTAACACCATTATTTTTCTTACTATCATCATCTTTACCCTGATACAATCACGATTAGAGGAAACATATTCAAAAGAGAGAGAACGAGAGAGGGTAAGAAGACTTGTAAAACTTTCTTCTTGGTTCGCCGCCAAATCTTGAACTGAAAAGAGGGGACAAATTGTACAAACACAAACAACACACGCCTCGTCAAAAGGGTATGAATGTGGAGAAGGGGTAAGAAGGGCAGTTTCGTTTTTTCTGGTCTTTTAGTTCTCCATTTTTAGGACTGCAAAAAGCTAACACAACCCTAGTTCTTTCTTTCTTTCTTAATTATCTCTATTTTTTTCAATGTTAGTTTGTTGAGATTAAAAAAACTATTTAACAAGAAACAAGTATTAAAGATTTCAATAGGATCTAGCTAACCATAATAAACATTTGTAACATCCGGTCCTTCAGGTAAACTTCTTTTCTTAAGAAAAATGTAATTAGTTGGGTTTTGGCCATTACGCATGGCGTAATGTAGCATCCTACGTATCGTGTGGGAGGAACATTGGATTCAGGGGCTTTAATGAATTACGCTCTGCGTAGCTCAAGCTACACATCGCATAGTGGCCCAAAGCACAAACCCTAATTCCGGGGTTTTCATTTGTGAGTTCTCACATGTAAATTTTTGTTTAGAAACTTCAAGAGCCTTACGATAATTTTGGTGAAAATTTGGAGTTGCATAATTATGTTTTAGGTGAACTTCAAAACTTAAAATAAACAATATCATAATAGTTGATGTTGATAGAAAACATGTAAAAATTACAATTGTTTATGGTTTTATGGTAAAAGAAGACCAATGATATAACAATTAATATTAATAGAATAACATGCACATTTTTTTGATTTAAAAAGCTAATGACATATTTTTTTCAATTATAGAATAAATTCTTAAGCTACAGTGTTATACCGTGACATATATGTATGGTTTGTTTCGGGAGGCTCCAACTCATCTGGAATCCGCATTGCATCTACCATCATTCACTTCCTCCTATAATTATTCACCTTCATCGTCTTCGACATTGGTTTACAACGACATTCCCTCAACATGTCAAATTACCAAAAATGATATAATTTTCCAATTATAAAATACGAAATTTCAGTTAGATTCATTAATGGTAACTCGAAACTTACTTTCATGGATTATTAGAGAATTGTACTTTGTAAGTACATTGCTAAAGCTAGGTGGTTGTCTTTATGGTATACCTAATTATAATGTTATACTTTCAAAGTACAACCCTTTATTGAGAAAAATAGAAATATACGTTTGGTTTGTGTGTGTGTCTATATGATGTACATGTTTGATTCACCAGTTTTGATAGAGTACAAAGAGATGCTACTCAATTTAACAAAAAAAAAAAATGAATGTGAATTTCTATTTCTTGCAATTGAAAGCAACATTTTATCACAAAACTATATAAACTAGAAATGACAGAAAAATGAGAGCCTAGTGTCCTTATCCTTGAAAATTTTAAAATGATTGTCATGGATAAAAAATAAATTACATAGTAAAACTAAAGTTATATTGTTATTAAAAAAAACGTAGCAAAGTTGTATATGGGAAAAATAAAAATACATTTCAAGCAAATTGTTGAACCACACACATTATACTACGATACAGGTCACTTGAGGCGGTCCATATTCAAGTATTCATCGCACGAGATCAATGCTAGTGTAAGTCAATGAAACACCTCCAGAAACAAAATTGACCTCTGACCTCAGGCCCATCTGGTGTTGCGTAGTACATGACCACCAACATCTTCTATGAAAGATTTGGGGTCGGACCCTAGCTAAAGGGTATGGCCATTACATCTCCATTAGAAAAGTGTTACCACTCCATATTATTTATCTTTTTTTTTGTGGCATTAAATAAAAAACACAATTATTAAACATAAATAAATATTTTACTAATAAAAAAAAGTACATTAAATTAAATAAAAAAACATAATTTTAAACTTCAATAAACACTTTACTAATAAAAAAAATACATGAAATATTAAATCTTAGAAATTGAAATCTACATTAGAAATCAAAAATGCATAAAAATTACAGGTTACATTACTAATAGAAAACATTGAAATTAAACTAGCAAATAAAAATATACTTTTCTTCATAGTCATCATCCTTGTTGTCATCGGTATTGTTATTATTGTCAACGTCTACTTCCTCATCCTTGCCATTGTTATTGTGTTATTCGAATTACCTTTGTCATGTGTGCTCAGTCAAATCGTGATGTAAAGTGTGATGTGTTTCAATGTTTTGTATTTCCAAAAGTTTTATGAGTTATGTTGGGCTGCCGACTTGTATTACTGCAGGTGGATTCAGACTATACGTACAAATAGCCATACTATCTTCTTCTATTATCATGTTATGTAAATAACACAAGCAGTCAACATCTTCGTCAATTTTGTCATATCTCATGCTCGTGTCAGATGTTTGATTATGTGTCACTTTTGTTTGTGGACTCCAAACGCCTGTTCCACATCATTCCTTCTCGATTCTAGTGTTAACTTGAACAATTTTCGTTTTCATCGGTCAGATATGAGTATAGATATGAGTATGGCTTGACAAATGTAGCATGCTCCAGATATATCTCATCACTAAGGTAATCTCCATAATTATATTCATGTCCATTCACAACATATGACATGTTTGGTGTTTTACCTTGAAAAATATCGTTAAATAACACAGACTTCAAGCAAATGCAAATCATTGACAACAATGTGTGCACAAAAAAATCATCATAAAATATGTATAAGTGTTTATATTTATAGGTAAACGAGTTAAGTTTTTTTTTTCAAAAGGTTGCATTTTTAAACGTTCCGTGTCCACTATTCCACTTAGGGATGAGCATCGGAACTGGGTACCCGCTTTTGGAACCGAAACCGCCTCAGAACTGCCGGTTTTGGAACCGGAACCGTCTTAAGCGGTTTAGAATATATTGTTCTGATTTTGACCGTCTTTGGTCCGAATTGATTTGATTTGGATCGAACTAAATTGCGGTTTTATCGAAAAAAGTTAACAAAATTAATGTAACCGGGTTACCAGCTCCCGGAACCGGAACCGCTGGTTCCGGGACTGGTTCCAAACATTTAAGAACTGCCTAAAGCGGTTCCGGTTCCGGTTCTAGCTCTCTAGGAACCGTTGGTTCCGGTTCCAGTTTCGGCTCTCGACAAATGAGGCGGGTACCCGCCTATGCTCATCCCTAATTCCACTCCCACAAGACAGCTACCCCTTGGGCGTGGTGTTTACGTGCGGACCTCCGCCACATCAGCTCCTCATTGCGTGATATACCACCCATACCGGAAGGCCTAAAGCACCTAAATCACTTGCCAGATCAACGGTATCCGACTCCGGTCAAAGTGAGCGCACCATAACCCCACCATCATCAAACACTCCACTTGTTTCCCATCGAATTCCTTGTTCAGGTTCTGGGTCAATGACACCCGAAAGTAGCTCCCTTTTTTCTAGAAAATCCCAAACCCACTGCACTAACCCTAGATCAGAATTTGGGTCAATGTTGTCCATTGCCTTTCTCCCACAAGCAATCTCTAATGCTACCACCCTGAAGCTATACACATCCGACTCTTTGCTGGTCTTCCCTGTCGTTACATACTCAGGAGCCAAGTGCCCTAGAGTTCCGACTAACCTAGTTGTCCGCGGACCGACCGAACTCATGGTCCATGAGTCGAGCCAATCTGAAGTCTCTGACTCCGAGCTTCACATGGAATCCCGAATCAAGCATGATGTTGCTTGTTTTGATATCTCGATGAACCACGTATTGTTCCATTCTTCATGGAGATAAAGCAACACAAAAGCTAAACCAGTAACGATCTTGCATCTAAAATCCCACGCGAGACAACTCTTTTTGCCAAAAAGATTTGAATCAAGGCTACCGTTTGGCATAAACTCGTACACCAGCAAGAATTGAGTTTGATCATGGCACCAACCGATGAGTTGCATCAGGTTTTGATGCCTTAAACTGCTAATAATATTTACTTCGGATATATACTTTTTCTTCCCCTGTTTCACTAATCAATGAAAACCTAAGGGCTTAAAGCCAACATAGGAGATAACTTTATAATAACGAATAGACAAAACTGCAAAAATGATCCCTGTGGTTGGCAAGTTTATGTGCTTTTGGTCCAAAACGAAATGTTGGTGCACCACTTGTCCAATTTTAGTTACCTTGAGTGGTTTTGGTCCACATCCAAACTAAAATGACTAATATGCCCCTTAAATAATTAAATTTTAACTTCTTTTGTTTATTTTATTATTCTTATAAAAAATGAAAAACAAAAACAAAATAAAGCCACCACACATACGTACTCTCTCTCTCTCTCTCTCTCTCTCTCTCTCTCTTTTATTTTTTCTGTATGTCATCCTCCCAACCGGAACCTCCACCACCAAACTCAAATATAACCCACAACACCACCACCATACCTTCTGGAACACTAACTTCATCGACATGACTTCATCGGACCACCCTTTTATGATGGAGGACATTTTCCGGTTCCTACATCTCTGAGACCTCCATCTCATATGCCTTCAAGATAGTGTTGCCCTAAACGAACTTAAATCCCTAAATCAAATCCAAAAACGGAAGTCCCCATTTCAAATTCTCCTCTAAAATCGAATCCGAAAATCGTTTCCAATCTTGTTTCAAGAACCAAAATTAAAAGTCGGTAGTGGTGTAGAGAGCGGGGGGGGGGGGGGGGGGGGGTTCAATAGATTTTAGAAGAATGAGCTTGCAGTGGTAGGGTACGTAGTAGGCCTGTCAAAAAAAACCTGAAACCCGTTCTACCCACCCGACCTGTTCCGAATTTGGGTAGAATGGGTCAGGTAGAACGGGTAACGGGTATGAACATTCGGGTAATAGGTTAACCCGATAATAATATAGGTCGAGTTTTAGGTATGAATATTTATTTTCGGGTATACCCTAATTCGTTTTTTAAATAATATCAAATATACAATGCAGTCACGTACGCACACTTCAAATAAAACAAAACCATTCGTTTCCTTCTTATGAACGACGAATCGACAGTTGATGCAAATTTGCAAAGGGAATACGACGCTAAAGCTGAAGTCCTGGACTGTCATCACAATTCTCAGTTTCTCACTATCGCACGGAATGGAATTAAAAAAGTACATAACATATTATAATGATTTGTATTGTTATTATATATGTACTTGTTAATTGCATGAAGTATTTTCCTACCCGATTCTTTATTAAACCAACCAACCTGTAAAAATAAAAAAAAATAAATAAATAAATTATCAATAAGTGTCATTTAAGAAAGTTTCGGGTATACCCGATAATTACCCGACCCGACCTCAAACCCGAATACCTGAAACCCGAAAACCCGAATTACAATATAGGTCGGGTATCGGGTATTATTTTCTTAAGGAAATACCCGTTCTACCCGTGTAACAACCCAATTTTCATGACCAAAAATTTCGTTTTAAAAACATCACTTTTAGAGGATATAAAAGGACTAAAACATTGTCTGATCAAAATATCACACCAGAACCGTGTCTAAAAACCAAGTCATACATTTAATTAAAATATCAGAGTACAAATCCCAGTGAAGCTCGTAAATGCGGAAATCGGAGAGTGTGTGCGTGACGTGCCGCTACCGCGCCGGCTCCTTTCCCCTAGCTGAGGAGATACCTGAAACCAAAACTGAAAACTGTAAGCACAAAGCTTAGTGAGTTCCCCCATAATACCGCATACCATGCAACAAATAACAACCATTATTCAGCTAGGAGTTACGGGCCTTGCCCATACTCGGGAAGATACGGGCCCTGCCCACACTTTGCTAGCCGGGAGATACGGGCCTCGCCCACACTCATGAAGATACGGGCCCTGCCCACACTTCGCTATCTGGGAGATACGAGCCTAGCCCACACTTCGACCTTGGCGAGATACGGGCCCTGCCCACACTCAACCACTAACCCATAACATACAAGTATCACGCAGACAACAAGTATAAGCAATTCTATCATATTAACACATATACCGTACTTAACTACAACAGAGATACGGGCTCGGCCCACACTCTAGCACTAGCATATCGTCTACACGGGTCGGCCTTGGTGCCTTAGACCCGTTCCTACTGAGAAGGAAACTCACCTCGAAATAGCTGCTAGTCTGTGTGGGAACTGATCACCTACTACTGCTGCTGCTGCTGCTCCGGAAACCCTCCGGCTGCAATTCCCACAATATACTCAATCAAACACTGCTCACTGACCTTTGGGTAAAATGACCATTTTACCCCTGACCTTTCCCTAAGTCAAAGTCAGAGTCAACTTTCAGTTGACCTCGACTCGCCAAGTTGGCTTTCCGACTCGCCGAGTCCTTACACAAACGACTGCCCTGAATCCCGATCCTACCCGTCGAGTTAGGCGACGACTCGACGGGTTCGCCTTCATGACCAATACTCAAGTCCTTCATCCTACTCGCCGAGTTGTATGAACAACTCGTCGAGTTCATCTTCATCCGAAGAACACCCATGCTAAGACTCGCCGAGTTGTATGAACAACTCGTCGAGTCTGATCTTGATCTAAGGAGATTGCCTTGAACTCGCCGAGTCAGGGCATTGACTCGCCGAGTACCTCCATGGATGGGTTAAGCTTCCGACTCACTGAGTCACACCCTGTGACTCACTGCTCACTCGACACTACAAAAAGGGGACAAACTCGAAGACTCGCGAGCAGACTCGCCGAGTCACATGAACGACTCGCCGAGTCGTTGCCATGCACTCCTTAAATATACCGATTTGCTCGATTCCAGTCCATGCCATTCATAGATCTGGACTTCTAGGACACGAATCACACGTAAAGTTTCCAACTTTACGTGTGGATATTCACCAATATGGATTTTAGGGCTCAAAATGTCTCAAAAGGGTAGATCTAGGGCTAACAAGCCACATGGGGCCAAAAAGCTAACAGATCTGAGCTCCTGGAGCTCAATCTTGCATAGATCCAAAGGCCAAACGCCTTATTACGACATATAATGCACATACAAACTTGGGGAAATGACCAAGAAGGACCCAAATGAAGTTTTAAGCATAGAATCAAGGGGAAAACGGGTTATACCTCAAAGGAACTGCTGGAAGGACACAAATAATGCTTGGATGGCTTCCTATCTTCTGGATCTACTTCCTTCCTTCCTTCAAAGCCTTCAAAAGTACACAACAAAACTTCAATCTTCAAAGAACAAGCACAAACGAGGGTTGGGGAGCTCTGGGGAGAGAATGGGGGCTGGCCTGGGGCAGATAAGCTGCTTAAATAGGGTGCAAACCCCTGAAACTTAGGGTTTCATCCAACAGCTGTGACTCGCCGAGTCCAGGATATGGACTCGCCGAGTCAGCAACTTAAACGTGTCCCGGGTCCCGCATCCACTCGGCGAGTCGGACCTATGACTCGCCGAGTCCAAGGCTAAAAGAAAGGAAATACTCAAATAACATTTACGTACCAGGAACCGGGTGCTACAAATCTCCCCCACTTATTTTAGACTTCGTCCTCGAAGTCTGCTGCTCGATCTTGAAACAGCTCGGGATAATGCTCCATCATCTCATCAACCGGCTCCCAAGTCCACTCCGAACCCTTGCGGTGCTGCCATTGCACCTTCACTAGCTCCACCCTCTTGTTCCTCAAATCCTTCGACTTCCTGTCGAGGATTGCGACTGGGCGCTCAATGTAGTTCAGGCTGTCATCAACCTGAATATCCTCCAAAGGTACTACTACAGAATCGTCCACTAGACACTTTCGCAACTGCGAAACATGGAAAGTGCTGTGGATCTGGCTGAGCTCGGCTGGCAGATCCAGCCTATATGCTACCTTGCCCACCCGGGCTACGACCCTGAACGGTCCGATGAATCGCGGGCCCAACTTGCCCCGCTTCCTGAATCGGATGACGCCTTTCCACGGCGACACCTTCAGGAGAACCATATCCCCGACCTGAAACTCTAAGTCGGATCGACGCTTGTCGGCATAACTTTTCTGCCGACTCTGAGCAGTCTGAAGCCTGCTCCGGACCTGCTGGATCCTCTCAGTCGTCTTGAGCACCACCTCGGTGCTCCCCATGACTCTCTGGCCAACCTCACCCCAGCATATCGGGGTCCTACACCTCCGTCCGTACAACATCTCGAAGGGAGGGCGGTTGATACTCGCGTGATAGCTGTTGTTGTAGGAGAACTCGGCCAGGGGAAGATAGGTATCCCAACTACCACCGAAATCTAGCACGCACGCCCGCAGCATATCCTCTAGAGTCTGGATGGTCCGCTCGCTCTGCCCATCCGTCTGCGAGTGAAAGGCAGTGCTAAAATGCAGACGAGTGCCTAACTCGTCATGGAATCTCTTCCAAAACCTGGAAGTAAAACGCACATCCCTGTCCGAGATCACCGATACCGGCACCCCATGCCGTGCCACAATCTCCCTGATATAGATGTCGGCCAATTTCTCGGCTGATATGCTCTCCTGAATCGGAATAAAGTGAGCACTCTTGGTCAATCTATCCACGATGACCCAAATCGAATCCACTCCACGTGCGGTCCTGGGAAGCTTCGTGATAAAATCCATCATGATATCTTCCCATTTCCACAGTGGAATATCCAATGGCTGCATCTTGCCATGCGGTCTCTGATGTTCGGCCTTGACCTTCCTGCAGGTCAAACATCGCTCGACATACCATGCCACATCCCGCTTCATGCAGGGCCACCAATAGTCTAGACGAAGATCCCTATACATCTTCGTCGCCCCAGGATGAATAGAGAATCGGGACTTGTGCGCCTCCTCCATCAAAATCTGGCGCACGCCTCCGCGATACGACACCCACACCCTATGGTGTAGTTGATGGGTTTTGGTCATAAGACATACTATGTGCTCATACAAACCCTAAAGCTCGGATCTAGGTTTCTCTATTGTACATACTTTGAATCCAAGACTTGAACCCTAATTCTAGCATATGGAAATCAGAATTCACATGTAAATAGGTTTAAGAACATACCTTGATTGTTATGTAGCAATAACAATCCAATTCCTCCTTGAATTGACCTTGGAAAGCAGAGAGTCACAAGTGTCACTCCTCTAATGGCTTACAAACACCATAAGCAAGTGGAGAAGGTATAAGGAGAGAGGAGGGAGGTTAGAATTCGTATTTAGGACCTCTTGGGAAGGGATACACGAATTCATAACCCTAGGGGTGTTTATATAGGTGTAGAGATAGGGTTTCAGTCATTATCCTTATCTAGTTGATTATCCATTAAGCAACCAATAAGATAATCCTTGAATCCTTATCATACTCGAATTCTAAGGCTTTCCAACCTTAAATTCGTTCACCACACTTATAAGATAATCCTTACCTTATTTTGTAACTATCACATAATTACAAATCAGTCCCTCTAGTTTAATTAATTACACTTGATCACAAAATTAATTCTTAATTAATTATTGACCAATATTAATTAAACAAATATGATTTATCCTTTAATATATTATCCTTATAACATATTAATAAATCATATTATCCTCTCTTTCTATTTATTTCTCCAATCAAGTTGCTTTGGTGAAGGCAACCCAAAAGGACCATGCACCATCGGGTCAAGTTCATACCAAAATAGTTATGGACTTAGACACTAATCCAACAGTAGTGTCAATAACCCTCGGCTATCATAATCGAAGGAGGAAACCTGACCTACTACACGCTCCTCGAACAACCGCAGAACACAATCTCGGAACACCATCGATGCTCGCACCGAACGATCATCAGCAATCTCTACCTCTAAAGGACAATCTAACTCTCCTGAAGTCTCATGAAACCTCTTGCTAAGCACAAGAGAAACAAACGATCGGGATGCACCCGAATCAAACAATACCTGAACTGGGATGCCGTTCACATGGAACGATCCTAAAGCATACAGAGCACATATCAATATCAATATCATCATAAAAATAAGATAGAGGGAAAGAATCATACCCGTCACCACATCGGGTGCGGCGCGTGCCTCCTCGGTAGTCAGCTGAAATGCCCGGCTCCTCACCACTGGAGCCTCTGCCTTGCCCTGCCGACCATCCGTGATCCGCAGGGTCGCTGGAGCTGGCGCCTTCACTGGCGCTGAAACTGTCAACTGGGGGCAATGGGCCTTCTTGTGGCCCCTCTGATTGTAGTGAAAACACAGCAACTCCGATGTCTGAATAGCTGAAACTGGAGCAGTACAATCCCTGCTAAAGTGCCCTGCCTTGCCGCACTTGTAGCAGCCTACTGAACCCATCCTACATGCCCCCACATGCGACCTGCCGCATTTCCCGCAGCGGCTCGGTCCTGACTGACCTTTCGGCCTACCATCTGATCCTTTGGGCTTCTTCCCCGAAGCCCCTCCTGTCTGACCCTCCTCTAGTTTCCATTTCCGGATGTGCTCCAAATCTATCTCCCTCTCCCTTGCCCTGGCAATCATGGAGTCCAGGGTAGGGCAAGCCGAAAAGCTAACATGCTCCCCGATGTCAGCTCGTAGCATATCATGGTAACGAGTCCTCCTCATGTCCTCGTCACCGGCATACTGGGGCACCAACAAAGCCCTCTCCCTGAACTTGGCGATGATCTCCGCCACAGTCTCCGTCGTCTGCCTCATGTCAAGAAACTCCCTGGCCAGCTGCTGAAGCTCGACCGCCGGCGCGAACTCTGCCCTGAACCTGGTCACAAAGTCCGACCAGGTCATAGCCTCGATAGCTGAGGCTCCCAACGAGTCACCCACTGACTCCCACCAATCCCGGGCTCGGTCCCGTAGACATCCCGCTGCATACCTCACCTTCGACCCCTCGGGGCAGAAGCTAGTCAACTGGGCAGACTCGATGTCTGCAATCCATCGCCTGGCAACAATGGGGTCTTTCACCCCATGGAAATCCGGCGCACCGCTGCCCCTGAAGTCCTTGAAGGACAGCGTGCGAGATCCTGCCTGGCTAGATGCCATATCTCTCCTGAATGCCCGAAGGCGATCCTCCATCAACTCCATGATCCCTTCCTTGATCAACCCAAAGATAATGGGAGTCGACTCAAGGATACCCCTGGTGATCTCTGACGCGATGAACTCGCGTAGCCCCTCATCAATTGGCTCGGAACCTGACCCCTCTCCTGAGCCGCCATCTACCGGCCTCGATCGGAGTACCACCATTCTGCAATACATCACAACAATCATTAGTGATACTGATACTCCCTGAGGGATCACATCTACTTACAAGTTCCCTGGTCTTATCTTGGCCATCCTTGGTTCGGGTACAGATCCTCTGCTTTCAGTAGTACGGGCCCATACTACCTTCCACATCTATCCGTACCTTCTTCAAGGATTGCCTCGACTCCACCAGATCCCTTTCACTATTGCTGATCACTGCTATACTCATCCTAGGCTTGCCCTAGGGAAATCTCTAGTTCCACTCTAACCAGTCCTCAGCTGCTACAGGCCTCTTTGTAATGCCAGTTAGCCATTACCCGAATACCATCACATGTGACGAGGCCCAAATAATCCTTCGAGTATCCGACTCGTCCCTACAACGGTTGGACTCAAACAAGAGCTGCGCAGTAGGATCAAATCCGGCACTCTAAGGTTATTCAACCCTAGTCACACGTGACGTGACGCATTCGCCTAATGGCTAACTCCCATTATTCAGAGTCCCACGAAGCACGAAGCAAGCAGCATTCAGATAAGGGTAACAATCTCAACTAACTCTATCACCTTCAGGAACTGAGCTAGCATAAAGTGCTAAGCTCATACTACCAGGCATAACCCAATCAGGCTATCCTACTTACTGTCTACCCGATAACTAGCATGCAAATTTTTTTTTCATACAACTAAAACACAAATAGCAGGCACATAAGGTATCACTCCTAGATCCTTAGTCCTATTCTAGCATGCTGTTCTACGAAAGCTGATAAACATAACATAAACTTGTATGGGTACTTTGGGGAATACTTACTCGAGCTCGGCCGGTCGCGCACATCACACACTTCGTTCTTTATCAAAATTCTTTTCTCAATTTTCAAAAACATTTTCTTTTAGAAAATCTTTTAATCCCTCGATTTGAGTTCAGACACCCCCGAAGGTGTGTCCGAATCCCTCAAACCAGGGCTCTGATACCAACTTGTAACAACCCAATTTTCATGACCAAAAATTTCGTTTTAAAAACATCACTTTTAGAGGATATAAAAGGACTAAAACATTGTCTGATCAAAATATCACACCAGAACCGTGTCTAAAAACCAAGTCATACATTTAATTAAAATATCAGAGTACAAATCCCAGTGAAGCTCGTAAATGCGGAAATCGGAGAGTGTGTGCGTGACGTGCCGCTACCGCGCCGGCTCCTTTCCCCTAGCTGAGGAGATACCTGAAACCAAAACTGAAAACTGTAAGCACAAAGCTTAGTGAGTTCCCCCATAATACCGCATACCATGCAACAAATAACAACCATTATTCAGCTAGGAGTTACGGGCCTTGCCCACACTCGGGAAGATACGGGCCCTGCCCACACTTCGCTAGCCGGGAGATACGGGCCTCGCCCACACTCGTGAAGATACGGGCCCTGCCCACACTTCGCTATCTGGGAGATACGGGCCTAGCCCACACTCCGACCTTGGCGAGATACGGGCCCTGCCCACACTCAACCACTAACCCATAACATACAAGTATCACGCAGACAACAAGTATAAGCAATTCTATCATATTAACACATATACCGTACTTAACTACAACAGAGATACGGGCTCGGCCCACACTCTAGCACTAGCATATCGTCTACACGGGTCGGCCTTGGTGCCTTAGACCCGTTCCTACTGGGAAGGAAACTCACCTCGAAATAGCTGCTGGTCTGTGTGGGAACTGATCACCTACTACTGCTGCTGCTGCTGCTCCGGAAACCCTCCGGCTGCAATTCCCACAATATACTCAATCAAACACTGCTCACTGACCTTTGGGTAAAATGACCATTTTACCCCTGACCTTGCCCTAAGTCAAAGTCAGAGTCAACTTTCAGTTGACCTCGACTCGCCGAGTTGGCTTTCCGACTCGCCGAGTCCCTACGTAAACGACTGCCCTGAATCCCGATCCTACCCGTCGAGTTAGGCGACGACTCGACGGGTTCGCCTTCATGACCAATACTCAAGTCCTTCATCCTACTCGCCGAGTTGTATGAACAACTCGTCGAGTTCATCTTCATCCGAAGAACACCCATGCTAAGACTCGCCGAGTTGTATGAACAACTCGTCGAGTCTGATCTTGATCTAAGGAGATTGCCTTGAACTCGCCGAGTCAGGGCATTGACTCGCCGAGTACCTCCATGGATGGGTTAAGCTTCTGACTCACTGAGTCACACCCTGTGACTCACTGCTCACTCGACACTACAAAAAGGGGACAAACTCGAAGACTCGCGAGTAGACTCGCCGAGTCACATGAACGACTCGCCGAGTCGTTGCCATGCACTCCTTAAATATACCGATTTGCTCGATTCCAGTCCATGCCATTCATAGATCTGGACTTCTAGGACACGAATCACACGTAAAGTTTCCAACTTTACGTGTGGATATTCACCAATATGGATTTTAGGGCTCAAAATGTCTCAAAAGGGTAGATCTAGGGCTAACAAGCCACATGGGGCCAAAAAGCTAACAGATCTGAGCTCCTGGAGCTCAATCTTGCATAGATCCAAAGGCCAAACGCCTTATTACGACATATAATGCACATACAAACTTGGGGAAATGACCAAGAAGGACCCAAATGAAGTTTTAAGCATAGAATCAAGGGGAAAACGGGTTATACCTCAAAGGAACTGCTGGAAGGACACAAATAATGCTTGGATGGCTTCCTATCTTCTGGATCTACTTCCTTCCTTCCTTCAAAGCCTTCAAAAGTACACAACAAAACTTCAATCTTCAAAGAACAAGCACAAACGAGGGTTGGGGAGCTCTGGGGAGAGAATGGGGGCTGGCCTGGGGCAGATAAGCTGCTTAAATAGGGTGCAAACCCCTGAAACTTAGGGTTTCATCCAACAGCTGTGACTCGCCGAGTCCAGGATATGGACTCGCCGAGTCAGCAACTTAAACGTGTCCCGGGTCCCGCATCCACTCGGCGAATCGGACCTATGACTCGCCGAGTCCAAGGCTAAAAGAAAGGAAATACTCAAATAACATTTACGTACCAGGAACCGGGTGCTACAACCCGACCCGCTCTACTCGAAACCCGAAAATTTTACCCGTTCGACACCTCTAGTACGTAGTGGGGTAGAGAATGACTGAGAGTAAGACTTGAATCGATCGCTTGTCGTTGGAGATGGAAGTGGGGAAGCTGTGATGGTCTTCGATTTAATGGTGGTGGTAGACGGAAGGAAGCAAATGTGGAGCAAGTTGGACAAGGTGAAACCAAGCTTGGCAGTGATGGCGGTCTAATGAAGCTTGGTGGAGGTTGTTTGGTTGTGGCAATCGGCTGGTGGTGGTTAAAGAAAAGGTCTTGACCTAATTTTTTTTTTATCATCTTCTACAATTGACCTCCCATAACCGAAGACTCCATGTTTGGTGGGTGATTCGATTTGGGTTTAAATTCCCCCGCTGTCTCTGTTGACCCAGTTCATCATTCCTTCCCCAATGTACGAATAGATCGGTGGGGTGTGAAGGTTTCCTGCGGTATCGATGCTGGCGAATGGTGGTGATAGTGGGGTGGGGAGTCTAGCAACCAGGTCTCTAGAAAAGGTGATGGTGGTTGCGATCTAGGTGAACTCCGACAAGAATAGTGGCTGATGATGGTGGTTCCAAATATCCGTGATGAGGGTGAAGTCGATGATGAAGGGGTTCGTTAAGATAAGAGTGGGGAATGGGTTATTTGTTTGTATTTTTTTTGTTTTAAGTTAAAAAGATATAAATTAAATTAGTTTATGTATTTCAACAGTTAAAAAAAAATAAAAAATATAAATCATAAGGGCATAAAAGTCATTTTAAGTGTATAGGGACCAAAAATAATAAAAAGATCCAATTTTGGACCACGGGTGCACCGACATTTCGTTTTGGACCAAAAACACATAAATTTGCTAACGTAAGAACCATTTTTGCAATTTTGTCTAATGAATAAACTGCATGAATAGACCAAAAAAAAAGTTATAATGCCTACGTGTCTTGTAAATTTTCAAAGTTAAAGATTGTTTTTCCTTTGTCTTTCTGGGATTGTGACCAATCGATCGTAACCAATTCAACCATGTTGTCACGTGGAAGAATATAAGACTATCCGGAGTGGATGTAAATCCACGCGTGAGTTTCCTATGTGGCACACCAACTCACCGGTGAACACCGCCCCGTGTATCGGTGGTTTGGGTGTGGAGTGATGTCTGGTGGATGGGAAGACGGGCCTTTTGATTGGTGCATTCATTTTTCCCTCACATCGGTCATTCTCTTTCTCTCTCTTCTTTTTCCCTCTTCACCACCAACCCACCGGTGAACACCATTTCCATAGCCTGGTGGGTTGGTTTTGAAATAGTCAAAAATCTACGTGTCATTTTTTTCACACACAATCCACCCGTGAGGATACCACATAGCCTAAGTTTGTCGGCAATTAATAAATGTAATTCTACTCCTATCAACTATCAAGAGCTCTATCAAATGCATGTTGATGACGATGATAGATCTCGTACCTTCTAGATCTTCATTGACCTGAAACACGCGGCATTATTCCAGCCTTCTTATTCATCTCCCATAATAAAACAACAATTAAATTAGTTTATACAGAGATGGATCGAATACACAAGTAAGTTTTATATATTAGTCTTTTCCCTATGTGTCTGATTTTCAGTCTTAAAGAATCTTATCTAAAAGAAGAAGTAAGATATACTTATTTAAAGGAAATATATAGAAACGGAAATCCTCAACTTGAAACAACATGTAGTTTAACGACCTATATTGATACTTGAAGAAGTTAAGAAAGGATCTCCAGAAGTGCTTGTAGGAGTAGCTGATGCATGGTATCCAAGAACACGCATATTCACTGAAATATTGGGAATAGGGGCCTCAAAATTAAGAACTTGAATCGCTTGTCTTATAGATGGCCTCAGACTTCGATCAGGGAGCACACACCATAATCCAACCATCATCAAGCACTTACCTTGTTCTTCATCAAAATCTCCATTCAACCTCTCATCAACTCCCGAAAGAATCTCCCCTTTTCCATGCAAACACCAAACCCAATCCACCAATCCCATTTCAGAATCCCCATCAATACAATCCCTAGCTTTCCTTCCACAACAGATTTCCATTGCAACCACCCCAAAACTATAAACATCCGATTCCTTGCTAGCTTTACCGGTTCTTACATACTCAGGTGCCATGTATCCTAATGTTCCTGCTAAATTACCAGTTGTCTGTGGACCTAACTCATGGTCCATAAGTCGAGCTAACCCAAAATCTCCAAGCTTCACATTAAATCCCGAATCTAGCATCACATTGCTTGATTTAATATCACGATGTATCACGCATTGTTCCCATTCCTCATGAAGATAAAACAAGGCAGAAGCCAAACCTAATGATATCTTGTACCTCACACTCCAAGAAAGGGGATCCATTTTCCCAAAAAGATGAGTGTCAAGACTACCATTTGGCATAAACTCATAAACTAGTAGAAACTGATTATCATCATGGCACCAACCTATGAGTTGCACCAAGTTTCTATGCCTTAGACTGCTTATGACCTTCACTTCTGTTATATATTCCTTCTTTCCCTGTTTAGATCCACTTGAAATCTTTTTAACTGCAACTACTTTTCTTTCACGGCTGAGGTATCCCCTGTAAACACAACCAAATCCTCCTTCACCCAACTTGAGGTCATCAGCGAAGTTATTAGTAGCCAAAGCAAGATCTCTGTAAGAAAATCTTTTGGGCCCTGCTCCTCTTTCAAGATCATCATTGATTGAAGACAGGTTGATTGTCTCTAATGTTTCATCTGAAGGACTCATGTGATTCCTCAAATAGATAATACTATATGCTATTATGCCTCCTGCTAGTAGAACACCTAATGGCACTGCTAACCCGACACCCAGCTTCACCTTTTGTGATGTCGTTTTATTGTCATCTTTTATATCCAAGCTTGAGTTGAACTCCCAGTACTGAAGGGTATGTCTCTCCATATACTGACCAGTGGAAGCTGTGATGCCGATAGTGACCCATGAAGGAAGAACCTCTTTGAGATCAATTTGATAAGAAAGATTTGAGTTTCCTTGAAAACTGGGGTTCCTTTCATAGGTCCAAAACACACTTAGATTCTTAGTAGTGGAATTATAAGAAACCCAAGCATTCGCAGTAGCTTTATTGTGCAAACTAGCATTCCAAGGAGCGTATGCAACCGAAGAAAGTGAATTCCTGTTGATTCCTACGTGTTCCATAGGAGGATCCCATTCCTGGTTGGAGTAGGAGTCAAACTCTACAGAAACAATTGGGCCTTGAGATGGATTATCACTAGTTGTTGAGTTAAAGAGGCCTAGAAAGCCAGCAGCTGAGTTAAGAGGAGTTGTGAAACCAACTGGAGCAAGAAAGAAAGCAAGGCCATGGCCATAGGGGACAAACTTTTGGGTGTCGATTACAAAAGAGAAATGAGTAACAAAATCTGAAAGCTTTCCTGAATTTGAATCCCATAAGGGAACTCTCTGTTTATAAAGGACTTGGCCAACACGACAACAGTAGACAACACTGTTGAATTCCACAGCTCCAAAAGAAGGCACTGCATCGCCTATATAGACCACTTCTTTTGCATCGGAATCAAAACGAGCTACTTGGAAATAAACCGAGTTAGATATGGGGAAAATCAACATAAGAAAATAGATACAAGATGTAATATCAGCATACATCGTTCCACATGAGCAAAAGGAAGCCATGATTATGCACATCTGCCTCGGATAGTCTCAACATGAAATTAGCATATGTTAAGACGCAATCTTGAAATTTAAATTTTGATTTTATAAGATCTATATATGAAGCTAACCAACATGATTACATGAAATTTTTTAACCAAAGACAGCCGGAGTATTACGCTTGCTTTGCATATTTTCCTTTTATGGGTCCTACGAATAAAGATATATAAATGTCACAGTGAGTTTTTAAATTGTCAAAAAAGCCATGTTGTGGACTAATAGAAATAAAGATGATTTTTAAACAATATAATCTAGCTGAGCTGTAACAAATTATGCTGGTTATCATGTAATCCTACCGAATCATCAGCAAATACATCGGAAAAGTTCATGAAGACAACTTTGACAAGCAATATATATATTAGGATGAAATGCATCAAGGCAGGGCCGGGTCCACTACGTAGAAAATTCAATGCCTCACCCAGAATGAGTAGTAATTAATGTTCCAAACGTAACATTTTGACAAAACAAAAACAATCTGATGTTTGACACACTAAAATAAATGGTGTGATAAATCACAAAACGTGCTTAGTTGCCAGTCATGTGGAAGAACACATTAATATATATATATATATATATATATATATATATATATATATATATATATATATATATATATATATATATATATATATATATATATATATATATATATATATATATATATATATATATATATATATATATATTTTATAAAAGTTTATGATTGATAAACTGAAAATCAATGAGTAAAAGTTATGTATATGCACAACATATATAGTTTTGAGTATTTATAAAATATTAATATTTCCATTTTACTCAGCCGATGAGAGGTGCTCATCACACCTCTCACAATCTCACTTTTGGTCTTCTTCACCTAAGTTCATCTCATGTCATTCCCCATATTCATCTCTTCACCTCCCTTTTATCTTGGAAATTACCACATCTCACTTATTTATTAATTTTTTTTAAAATGAAACTAAATACAAGATTAATTTAAAATAAATGTACGATTAACTTACATATTAAAAATAAAATTAATAAACACAAGATTAATAAAAATTAAGTTTTTTTATTAATCTTAACTAAAAATTAAATTACATAATAATATAATAAAAGAAATTATCATTCCGAATCCACGTCGACAATACTTAGTTGAGTTTTGTAAGGGGTCGTTTGATAGTTGATGACTGAGTTAGAGCTCACCGTGTTAGAAGCTGACTGGGTTAGAAATTCTGAATGAGTTAACTTCTGAAGAGGACGGCGGCGAAGGAAGTTTCCAACGAGGCTGAAGATGATAGATAGAAGCGATAGAGAGGATGAGTGATGTCCGTTCAAGGAGTAGGAGAAGGTCCAGTTGGGAGAAGACCGGTGGTTGAAGGAAGGAAACGTTGCTTGGATCGATTAAAGGAGATGGAGAGTTGCATCCAGGGCAAGGGCAAAAGACATCAATTTTTCAGTCAGCCTCTTTTTTTCAGCGGACTAAGTAAGAGCCCTATGGACTAACTGTGGACTGAGTAAGGAGATGGAGAGTATGTATCAAACACACTGACCGGACCGGGTCAGTTAAAATGTCTGACCGGACCGCGTCAGACAGAAATCAAACAGCCCCTAAATGTGTTTCACCAAATTAGCATGTATCTCCGTATCAAAACGGTTGGCTTGACCCAAACGAGTTAAGTATATTTGTTGCATCAATATCAAAACGATTGATCTCGAAATATACTGATTCAGATAAAGGTAACAAAAATAAGAAAAACAGATAAGAAACTAATTGAAGTCCTGGAGATGATGAACTAAAGAAAGAGGTAGCCATGGTTAAGCAAAAAACTTAGCACAGAGTCTATGTGTCAATGGCACCTGAATGTGTTTTAATAAATACGATGAAGGATGCTTATTATATACGGAGTAATATGGATGCCAATGTATATCCCTACAAACCTTGATCTACAAGTTTCTTATATACGGAGTAATATGGATGCCAATGTATATCCCTACAAACCTTGATCTACAAGTTTCATCTAATGCCTTAATTTTATATAAAGATTCATAGGTTCGTGAAGATAGAGTGTGAATTAACTAAGCAACCAACAACTAAGCGCTAAAAGTCAACAGAGGAGATAATTTATGTTAAAGAATAAAGTCGATGATTATACAGAAAAGATTAGGATAATGCGATCATGTCTTTTTCTTGATTAATTTTCAAAGTCGAAGACTCTTTTTCCTAGATTTTTCTGGGATTGTGACCAATTCACCCATGCTGTTATGTAAAAGAGTTTAAGGTTACCTGCAATTAATAAATCTAATTCTGCTCCTATCAAGAGCTCCATCAAATATATGTATGATGATGTTAGACCTCGCGCGTACCTTCTTCTAGATCTTCATTGACCTGAAACAGGCGGCATTATTCCACCCTTCTTATTCATCTCCCATGATAAACAAGTAACAGTTGGACGAGATAAATCATTACTTTAAACTGTGATAAAATATGCAAATAAGTTTTATATATTAATTTTTTTTCCCTATGTGTTTAATTTTCAGTCTGAAAGATGAAGTAATACATATCTAGTTTAGATGAAATATATAGAAACGAAAATCCTCAACTTGAAACAATATGGATACTTGAAGAAGTTAAGAATGGATCTTCAGAAGTGCTTGCTTTGGTATCCAATATTCCACCCCACACCTGTTCAAGAACCAACCTTAGTCGTTGTCGTTTTTGCAGGTGATCTATTGTTTACTTTGAAGGAGACCATCTTCTCCAGATTCGGTGGTGTAAATCATCGTCACTACCAAGACAAGAACCATTTTTCTAAATCAATTTCTTCCATCTAGCTAAATCGCTCCATTTACCCACCTAGTTTTCATAAACCTCTAATTAATAGCGTCATATTACAAAATCATTACAATTGTCATCTTGATCTTGCTGTCGAAAACTCAAAAAATCCCCCTGATTGGAATCTTAAAGGTGCCATCTTCTTATCCTTGTTTTTATTGTTGCACACGTGCACTTGTGTTCACTAATGGCGGTAGAGAGAGTTGTGATTACTATAAACTACAAGAAGCAGTGCATTATACACTTGAGAAAGTAGAGAAAGGTAGCAGCATTGAGGAGATAAACATAATGAGAAAGTACATGCATGCAAGTTGTACAATACACATGGAATTTTGGAATGAAATGTCGTCATTTGAATTGAGAATTGATGAATGCAGTCCTTCCACAGAGAGCATGGGAAAAGTTGTACGTAAAGAATGAAGTTGTGAAATAGGAACAAGTAAACAAAAGGGCAGGGTGGGATAATATTCATTTGCTTTATATCCTCTTCAAATATGAATTTTTTTTAAACAACATTTTTTATAAATCAAGTGTACTCAAAGAAGACAATTTTTTTTTTTTTTTTTTTTTTTTTTTTTTTTTTTTTTACTTTAAGCATGAATCCGTTGAAGATAAGATAAGAAAGAGAAAAAGCCAACACATATAAATAACTTATAGAAACAATGACCATACCCCTTAGTTACTTCCAAATCATATTACATGATTAACAGTGTATCACTACTTATTAAGATGACATTTATAACATATATTGAAATTACAAACTTTTGCCCGACATTCAAGAACCAAACAACTGTTAATATCACAATTACAATTAGAACACACATACTTGGGGGTTCTTTTTCTTCGAACATATGTTAATGGATGTTTGTGATAGGAAACATTTCTGCTGACCTCGAACACCATGTTTTCATAATAGTCGAACCCACTAATGCATCCAGGGTGAAAAGAATTTTTGCATTTTTGACAATAATACATGGGGAACTTGGGATGCATTTCCGTCTCACATATATCGCAAAAGAAATCTTCAGGATGATCCATGATTGGAGGATACATCAATGGGATTTTATGTCCTTTGCAATACCTATGAGAAATGGAATTCGGTAACCTCGTTGCACATTCCATTCCTAATATGAAGTTACAAGCCTTACAATCATAACTCATCCCATCAGACCATTTGTTGCACGCTTTACAAAGAGGTTCGGGATCAATAACTTGGATAAGAGGATGCTTGTGGGATTTATGTTTGATACTTTTGGGTAGAAATGCACAGTTGACACAGAGGTAGAACTTGCAAGTTTGGCAGTTGTAAAAAAAATTGTTTCCATAGCTAAGACAACCATGACATGCATAGTACGACCCTTGTCGAAACTCCAAGTAAAGTGAATGAGCTGGATGAAGCTGATGTTCTAATTTGAGGGGTAACTCGGCACAATATTTGTGGAGAGTGAATGAGCATCCATCTGATTTGCAACTGTAGTAGGGAAGGGAGAGGGGTCGTACACACCCGCGACATACCTCTAATCGATCACTACTACAGCCAGACATGTTAGCTTGAAGGATTAATGGATGACAATGACTCCAATGGTTAACCATAGTTTTCTGATCATCATCATCATCTGGTGCTATCATTCCAGAATGTAGCAGTTTCAGTGGATCTGTAAACGCATTTGACATGGGAAATTGCAACAGATTATCTACCTCTTCATCCGCAATGGAAGTACTTGGACCATCTCTGAAACCAAACCATATATATATATATATATATATATATATATATATATATATATATATATATATATATATATATATATATATATATATATATATATATATATAGTTCTTAATTAATTTCAAGGAGCAATTTTCACAAACATAGAAAAGGAAATTAAGGAAAAGAATATTTACCCTGGAGTAGAAGGTGTCCCTGCATTTGCATTTAAGGCACATTTGATGTGGGAAAAATATCTACAGTTTTCACAATGGTACAACCAATCGTATCTTCGGATGTAAATCTTGCAAAATTCGCAATAGTAAGCGAATTTATAGAATTTTTCTGGAAGAGAATAGACCAGTATGAGTGGGTGATCAGGGTGATGGGGTAGATGGATGGTAGGGGCTAAGGAAGCACAAGTCTTGTGGATCCAAAACCCACAATTGTCGCAAATATAAAACAAGCCTTCATCCTTAGAATTGCAAGCATCACAAAGGAATGCAGCTGGTTTTAACTGTAGGGTTAAAGTGTGTTGTGGATGGCCTTCATGTTTGACCTTCATCCTTGTCTCCTTCTTCATAGCATCAGCTTCCTCTTTGCGAGCAATCTCAACAACGCAACAGTCGATGCAAGCATTAAAGTTAATGTTGTCCTCAGGTTTTCCATAGTTATAACAAAACCCCTTAAATTGGTTTAGACTACAGCAAACATCACAAAACCAAGATTTGAATGTTGTAGGTCCGAAATTGAATAGTGTTAGAGGATGCTCATATAATGAAGGCAGATTGATGGTGAGCGGAAGTTGTGCGCATGCCTTATGCATAAAGTGACCACATTGGATGCAACCATATGCAAAACCACGTGATGATATAGGTTTATGACATGCATAGCAACCTATTACACCACCACCACGATTGTCCAAAGCAGCATTTACAATCATCTCTGAGTTTACAAGCTTTAATGGATGGTTTTCATGACTAAAATGATTAATTTCTGCTATATCTTCTCTCTCTTTTGTGATATCCATAGAAGTTGAACATTAATGACAAATGAAAGATTTTTTACCCTTAACTTTAAAGGAAATGAGAGAGATGCAACATTAACTTGTGCACACTCCAGGAATCAAGTAATTGCTTTGCTTCCAAGTAGTAGTCTTTTTAAGATATTGTTTAATAAGAACATTCTTTTCTTTCCTTATATACCAAATTAACATGATACTTCCCACATTCAAAATTGGAATACTTCTCTTCTTCCGATTAGAACTAATTTATTTCTTATATACCAAGTTAACATCATGCTTCCCTAGTTCCATAGATGTACATTCAAAATTGACATGCATCTTAGCTCCCAGGGTTACATTTCCGTTGTTTCTGTATATGATTATATCGTCGATCGATAACATTTCAGCCATATAACCAATTAAAGTGTACATACATTTCTATAATGGATAAAAAATTGAACTATATAATTTTTATGGAAAGAAGTGAATTATATTGCCTATATTGGTAAAAGAAATTCTAAAGTACGTTGCTATTTCTTGCAATATGCCCTCATTTTTTCTTTTTATATAGAAATTAAAGGTTTATAGGTGATGTCGTTTAAGATTAGTAAAACTTATTCTGTAAATATGATCTTGGGGTCCCCATCTTGACTAGTCACATTAAAAGTGATCAGAATTAGGAATAGGCATTGTCAACTGGTTTGGTAGCGGTAGGCATATAAGGTGATTGCTCAAATATGTCTGAGTCAACATTCTGGAAAAGAAAATTAAATAGACATGTGCTATATATATATGAGTCACCAAATGCATATATAGTGAACTTTAAACTTATATAGTAAACGTTCACATTAACTGACTTTAAAACATACATCTTAATTTGAAAATAGTCATGGATGAGAATATAAAACTAAAAGCCCTCTTTGACATCGATCTCCCTCCAAAATCTTTCTTTTCCCCCAAAAAAATCTAACTGATCAATGTTTTATGTATATTTTTATGTCCAAAAGAATTATAATTCCATATTTTTGCAGAAAACTTTTAAATCAATGATCATACTTATTTCCTGGTGTAACTATTACAAAATATTAGCAATATGTTGCTTAAATCAAACCCAAATATGCAAATTATACCTTTTATCTACCATTAGTCTAATCAGTATCTTCACTTATTTTAGCATTTTTTCTTAAATTTAGTAAATGGATCAAGAATACCTTATTTTAAGGATGGCCTCTCAACTCGGTGCAAAATCTAATATTACAACCAAGTAACGCTTTCCATAACCTCTCATGAATTCAAATAACAAACAATAGCCTTTCTTATAGCTGACTTCACAATCTACAAATAATTTCTTCATTATTTCTCTTTAAGGAATATATCAATTCTCAACTGAATCGTTAAAACCTATGTTATCATAAGTAACTAAGATTTGTGATAAAACAGGGTTTCCCTCTGCGTGCTTGAGTTGTGTATCAGTATAACTATCTAGGTAAACTGCTTGACTCTTAAATAAAAAAGAAACAACCTATAAGTATTTTTACCTGGATATGTCATCCTTGAACATTTCGTGGGTATACAAATGTAGCATTGCACTAGCTTTGTTGAAAATCTTCAAACTGAAAAATTATTAATTAGACTTGATAAAAACCTTTCATTACTCTTGTCTAAAATGGTTTGAGATTACAATGGTATTATTCCTCTCATGTCTCTTTAAATAACTTGAAAACAAAGCATTACACTTCAATGCGCAGCTTTCCGATTATGCAATAATTGACCTAATAAAGAAACAAAACAAGAGCTACTATAATTGGTTAATGTAATGTGTTATTCTTTATAAAATATAATGATTTTTATCGTCATTTTGCTTTCGGACTCAAAAGTTATTGGTGTTAGTTACATCATCTCACATTTTTCTTTGTAAAGTTGGATAAGTATATCGCGTTTGACAACATTTTTAGTAGCTAATATGACTATGCATAAAAAATTAGTTCTATAACTCATGAATCTTTGGAAAGTCCCAATATTTGTTCAATCAATCTTATTTTTCAAAGAACAACTGTATTAGTCAACATTATTTCTCGTCATTCTCATAGAATGTGTAACGATACTTTTCCTATAGAATGCAAACCGCAGTATAAGATAGCTTTGTTTAACACTATGGCTTAGTTACTCTAAAATAACCATATATAATCTTTGATGGAATCGCTTAAGTCTTCAACCAATGGTATACACAGGGATGTCAAAAAGTCCCGTGGGACCCCGTTCCAGTGGGAGCTCCGTCCCGTTTGGGAGAATTTTTTTAAAAAAAATCAAGGGTGTGGATGGGGGGGCAAGGTTCACCCGCGTTTTAATTTCGGAGGCGGGGGTGGGGGTAGGCAATCCCGTCCTGAAACCCCCATGAGGACCCTGCTAATAAATTACACATATATTTACATATATTAATTATAGAAATATAATAAACTATAACATGATTTTAAACTTCCAAAATTCATAAAAAAAAAAAAAAAAAAAAAAACATGTTTTTAAATTGTTAGTATTATGTTTTTTAATGCCATAACTTTTTTAATTTTAACATGTAAAATTCTACTATAAATAATTATTTGATACCTAAAAAATGGTTTCTTTTAGCGTAAATAACCACTTCTTTTAGCCAAAAAAAAAAGACAGCCCAAAATCAATCGGGAACGGGGGTAATAAAGGGGATTCGGGGGCGGGAGCGGTGGTAGGAAGGCTGAACATTTCGGGGGTGGGGGCGGGGATGAGGGAACAAGGAAATTTTGGGGGCGGGCGGGGGATGCACTCCCTGTCCCGTTTACCCCCGTTGACATCCCTAGGTATACAATGAAAGTCTGAAGTGGAGAAATATAACTTTTAATGTGAGTGATAAATGAATCTTGGATAGTTTCAATTAGCTAGAAAGAAAATGCTAGTTTTTTTGGATAATGGGTGTAAACCTCATGCAGTAATGCAAGCAACTTTCTTGGTGCAAGAAAAAGGGAGGCATGTGTGCTACCAAAGAGCTTAAGCTTGTGGGAACAAAACTTGAAGTCAGGTTTTGTTAAGGTTTAGTCCAAAATCCGAAATCTAAAGCTAAGATGTACTTTTTGTCTACATTTAGTTTTGATGTAACATAAAGTTAATCCGAAATAATTTTGTCCCATCTTAAAAATGTTGGTCAAATTGTTAATGTTCAAAAGTTGGATCATTTTCTTAAATTTCATATTATTAAGTAGTATATTTGTAATTTTCTCATATCTAAAAAACTCAAAAATCACCAAAAATTTGTAATTGTTTGTTCATCATTCCATTTTGTTCCCCAACCTATCAACTATTTCATTTTGGTTTGACATCAAATTTATTAATAATATTAGTTTATAATCCGTGGGAACTACGGTTACAAAATTAATTAAATTTTTATAGTAAAAATTCAAAATTATTAATTAATTATTTTAAATAAATTATTAATTAAGAGTTTTTTAGTTATATAAATTTTAATCAATGATTTAAATAAATATGTGAAATTATATCATTTTTATTATTTTTATTTAATTTTTATTTAATTTTTATTCTAATATTATTAATTTAATGTAATTAAAGTGGAAATTTTAAAATTTGAAATGGAGTTGACAAGTGGCATACATTAATTAGGAGACATAATAAGGTGACACATGACAAAAGGAGAATAAAATATGCATTAATTAGGAGACCTAATAGGATGACACATATCAAAAGGAGAATAAAACTATTCTTTTATTAGAATAGGGATTAGACTAGCCGATTATATAATATATATTGTGATATATTGTATTATTTGTGTTTTAGAAGTTGTCAAGTGTAAATATTGTGACCTATTTATATTCACGTGAATATGAGGGAATGGACGACTTTTGTCTGATTCTATTAATGTATCAGTGCGACATCTTCTCTGTGAAACCTAGCAGCCGATATTCTTCAACCCTAGTTGCAGATCATCGTCCCTCTCATCTCTTCTTCCTTTTCTACTCATTTGATCTCATCTAATACAATGTCAACTCCTTGTTACTGCATCAAACATCCGAAATTACATTCCTATTACTCTTGAAATTGAAAACGGGCAATATACATCTTGGGCTGAACTATTCAGAATCCATTCTCGTGCTTTCCAGGTACTCGATCACAACTTGCCTCCTGCTAAAGTCACTCCCTCTTCTACCAGTGAAAAAGATAAAGATGTTGTTGTCAAGACCAATGAACAATGCTCCCACCTAGATGCCATTGTTTTGCAATGGATATATGGGACAATATCTAGAGATCTACTTATCACCATCCTCACTCCAGGAGCCACCACAGCTGATGTCTGGAAAGCAGTAGAACATATCTTCATTGATAGTAAACCTGCCAGAGCTCTATACCTTCAACAAAAATTCATCAACACCAAACTTGAAAACTTTGCCAATATGGTTGCCTACTGTCAAGAAGTCAAGAACCTTTCAGACCAACTCATTGATGTGGATGCTCATGTTGATAATCAACGTTTGGTACTGCAACTTATCATTGGCCTTACAGATCAATGCGATAGCATTGCTACCCTTCTCCAACAATCCACACCGCTTCCCAACTGCTACACTACCCGATCAAAGTTATGTCTTGAAGAAACTAGGAAATCTCTACAAACACCCACTGGTAATGCCCTTACAGCTTCATCCATCACCACAGTCGCATCGCCATCAGCCAATGTCGTGACTTCTGGCACTCACGGTCAGGGTGATATCTCAGAAACGCCCCAATCTTACCATCCTTGGTCTTCAGTTAGAGGCACATCTGAAGGTCTTTATCGTGGCAAGGGCAGGGGTATGCATGGAAGGGGTCGGGGACGCGGTCATGCGCGCATATCATACACTCAACAACAGCAGCCGCCATGAATGAACTGGAATGGCCCTACTTGGAATTCTCCACCGGTTCCATACCCTACAGCTCCTCGTTATCAGTTTCGCCCACCAACAGCCGGTATTCTGGGTCCTTCTCCTGCACATGCTTATGCTGCCGCTAAAGCTTCATACACTCCCACTAAAATCGAACAGGCCATGCACACCATGACATTGAATCCGGACCCCAACTGGTATCTTGACACATGCGCTACCAATCACATGACAAATACCACATGTAACATCTCAACTTATGTCAATAATAGCAAACTGAACTGTATTGTCGTTGGTAATGGTTCACATATACCGATTCATGGTTTCGGACACACTACACTTCATCCTCCCTTCCCACCTCTCAATATTTTGCATGCTCCAAACCTCATTAAAAACCTTTTGTCTGTCCGTCGCCTTACCATTGATAATTCTGTTACTATTGAATTTGACCCTTTTGGTTGTGTTGTGAAGGATTACCAGACGCGGATTCCTATCCTCCGATGTGATAGCACCAGAGATCTCTACCCTCTTTCACTGCCAAATACACAAGTCACAAGTCCTTCCACATTTGCTGCTTTGTCACAAGATCTTTGGCATCATCGGTTGGGACATCCCGTATCTTCTTCTTTACGTGTTTTAAATATAAACAAGTTTATTTCTGTTCATTCTTTTTCCAATAAACATATCAGTCAGTCTTGTGTATTCGTCAAACATATCAAGTTACCATTTTATGCTTCTACGTCCTTTACATCTTTACCTTTTGATATTGTTCATAGTGATCTATGGACCCCACCCGTTCTTATCTCGGGAGGTCACCGTTATTATTTGTTGTTTATTGATGATTACACTGATTATTTATGGACCTACCCACTATCCAACAAATCAATAGTCTTCTATGTTTTTCTCAACTTCCATAAACACATAACCACTCAATTTGAACATCCCATCAAAAGTTTCCAATGTGACAATGGCAATCGAATAAAACAACAAATCTTTTCATAACTTCTGCACTACTAATGGCATGCAATTTCGTTTTTCTTGTCCCCACACATTGCCTCAGAATGGGAAAGTGGAGGGAACCATCCGCACCATCAATAACATAGCTCGCACTCTCCTTGCTCACGGGTCTCTCCCTACCACCTTTTGGCACCATGCCCTTCAAATGGCAACTTACATTCTCAATATTCTTCCCCACAAAACAAAACACTATTCTACTCCTACTTTCCTTCTTTTTCACAAATATCCCACCTATGATCACCTTAAAGTTTTCAGTTTCCTATGCTATCCTCTCACACCTTCCACCTCCAGTCATAAACTTGCAAACCGATCCTCTCCTTGTGTCTTTCTTGGATACCCTCCAATTACAGGGGGTATAAATGTTGGATTAGTGTCTAAGTCCATAACTATTTTGGTATGTACTTGACCCGATGGTGCATGGTCCTTTTGGGTTGCCTTCACCAAAGCAAATTGATAGGATGAATTATGGAGAGAAAGGATTAAATGTGATTTATTAATATATTATGGGAATAATATATTAAATGAGAAATCATATTGTTTAATTAGTAGTAGTCAATAATTAATTGGTAATTAGTTTTGTGACTAAAAGAGATTAATTAAACTTAAGGGACTGGAATTGTAGTTATAAGATAATTATAATTTGGGCCATGGATTGCCTTATATTAAGGGATGGACGAATTCTAATGGGAAACCCATAAGGAAATCGTCCATGGGCTTGATAAAAGGAGTCTATGGGTTGCTTAGGGCTTAAGCATCCAAATTAGGGTTTCCTTGTTAGATAACCCTAATAGCCCAACTATATAAAGACCCCTTAAGGCTCAAAAACGTGGCTAATGATATTTCTAGGGTTTCTACACGTTTTTGGCAGCCTCCAACCTCTCTCCTCTTCATCCTCTTGCTTATGGTGTTTGTGAACCATTAGAGGAGTGACACTTGTGACTCTAAGCCTTCCAAAGTCAATACAAGGAGGAATTGGGATTGTTGTTGCTACATAACAATCAAGGTATGATCTTAAACCTAATTACATATTCATATGATTACTTGAATGCTAGAATTAGGGTTTATAGTCTTGGATTCAAAGCATGTACAATAGAGAAACCTAGATCCAAGCATTAGGGTTTGTATGAGCACATAGGATGTCTTATGACCAAAACCCATCAGTGGTATCAGAGCCTAGCTTGGTTTCAATTGTATTGATGCTTTGTATAACTGGAAAATTCGATTTTTTGGATTGTGGAGGCTGGACTCGCCGAGTCCATGCAGACTCGACGAGTCCATGCCTGACTCGACGAGTCAACTCGTCAGATAATGCTTATCTCGGGATTTCTTGCTGTTTTTGCATATGGATAGTTACCTTATCATGTTAGATCAATATAAATCCGATTTTTATGATATATATGACTATATTCCTGATCTAATTAAAGATAATTATCAATTAACAAGATAATTGTTTCCTTATAAGATAATTGATTAATTATTTTGAGTAAATTGATAAATTGTTTTGCAAGAAATCATTAAACAAATCAAATATGGATAATTATGTAACTAAATGTTAGTTTAGATTATTTGTTATTTGATCCTTGTAGTTATGAAAAGTTTCATATTTTCCCCTTTAGGTTTTGTAGTTTAAATTTGAACCCAAAAGTTTTGAAGTTTTGAAATTTAAATAGTTAAAACCCTAATGTTTTGAAAAAGGTTTCAAAATTTGCCATCAAGTTTTGGAATTTAAAAGTTGATTAAAAGTTTAATTAAGAATGTTAAATTCTAAAACCCTAGTAAAGTTTTGAAAAGTTCAAATCACACCCTTATGGTTTTATTAATTAATTAAGGAGTATAATTAAAAGAGATTTAATAAATCCATAAAGGTTTAGGTTAACCTTTTAATTGAATTAAAAGTGTAATTGTTAAAGTTAACCATATAGTATTTTAAAAGTATAAAATACACCCTATACTATATATAACATTAAAAGTCTAATATTATATATATGTATGAGTAAAAGTCAGTCTTACCGTTAGTAGGCCTCATTCACGAAGCTGGTCTATAAGGGGTGTTTAAGGAAATTGCCTATAAAATGGCGATTGAATGGGTATCCACTCTTACCCACCGCACTCTTGACTAGTGGAGGGTCGTTAGCCGAACGGGTAGGATAGGACGAAACCTTCCATTATAAGTATAATGAAATACAAAGTAACTAAATGTTTTTCAAATTCCCAATCTTAGTTACTTAGGCAAAAGTGAATTGATGCAATTCCATGAAATTACACTTTGTGCCCATGCGAAGACGTTAGTGGAGCGTGTGTGGTTTACCGGCACACTAAATGGTTCTAAGAAAAGGTAGCAAAGGGTGACTCAATGTTTTTCATAGTTCGGTGGAGCGTGTGTGGTTTACCGGCACATAGAATAGGTGATTGTAACATGTGAGGGCACCATGTAGTTTGCATGGTTATTCACACCCGCTTTGTGATCCTCGGCATCCCAGTCACAAACAAGAGGGGCATATCGAGATTTAAACATGCCATTGAAAGTTCAATGAATCTCAAAGGGTCTAGGAGTTTTCATAGATTTTAAAACTTAAATTTCTTTTTTGTTTTTCATGGTGGAAATTAGTGAATCGTCATTCACTTACCTTCAAATGTTCTTCAATTTGGGTTACGGCATCCCTCTCCCGAGTTGTAGAATATTGTGTTGGGTCCTAGCCTTGGAATTTCATTTGGGTGATTTACCAAGGACTCAATCAATCAACTAACTTGAATTCGTTTTTCTCCCGATGTCAAAGTTCGACAACTATGGTCTTCTCAAATCCCGTGGAACAAGTATTCCACATGAAGATGATATTCCACGATTCGATCGAGGAACAAGAAATCATGCTTCACTTCCTCCTCCTCCTCCAATTATTCTCCCTAACCCACCAGATTGTAAAATTGAAAGGTTCAATATCACTCAAGCCCTTTTGGCAAGTAAACATAAAGAAGGAAAGTCGATGTGTGCACACGTCTTAGGGATGAAGTCACACTGTTGGGATCCGTTGTCTGTGAGGAAATGGTTGTTGATTGGGTTCTTCAATCACTTCCTAACTCATATAGTGAGTTCGTAAGAGAGTACTATATGATGAACCGCGACGTGACCCTTATAGATCTCACCTATATGCTTGTTGCTGCTGAATCAGCAATGGTTTGGCGCAATAGAAAAGTAAAGTTGATTGGTGAATCTGCCTTCAAGACCTCTATGGATATAGACAATGGCAATGAAAGACATGCAATGATCGAAAAGTTTGATCATAAGAGAAAGGCGATGTCTGAGGTAGTTCCATGTGTTGTTCCAAAGGAGTCAGTTTGCTTTTATTGCCAAGAGAAGGGGCATTGGAGACGAAGTTGCCCTATTTACCTAAGAGATCTAAGAGATGGGAGAGTCAAAAGTATGACTACGCTTTAGGTAAGAATCCACTATCTAACTCCATTAAGTTCCTATTCATTGATTCTTAATACATGATGTGATAAGATTGCATTTGAATGTTTTGAAGGATCGGTGAAAAGAAAGGAAGCTTGATAAGAGAGCAAGATGAATTTAATCACAAGAGATGGATCTCGATCTCATGGACTTGAAGATTGGATTTTGAGCTTAGATAGTTATGATAGAGTTGTTAGAAATTTTCTTTTTACATAGTTTTCAATAGATTTTGCATTGTAAGGACAAATGTTTTTCCGCTGCTTTTATAAATAAAATAAATATTGTTTGACTTATTTATTTATTTGTTTACTTTCTTGCAATGAAATCGTTATGTGAAAATTGATGTTTGCATATTTCTACAACAAATGGATATGATTCTTAGTTATGTTATTTATGGAAATGTCGAGAATTTACCAAATAGGGAGAGTTTATCATCGCCCAAGTTTCAATTGGACAGAAACTTGGAATCATGCAACGTGGATGCACGATGAATGAGAAATTACGTATTTGGAAATTAGACTAACTCATTGACAAAGTGTCAAGTGAAGGACTAGGAGATCGAATACACAAAGTTGTGTGTTGATCAAGTTCACCATAAGAGTAACAAAGATATTCGTCATGATTTACTAAAGGCTTAGTAAATATGATTACACTTACAAGATTAAGTGTAATTTTGAATTGATTAAAGGGTTTAGATCAATAGCAAAACGAATAAGAAGAATCAAATAGGCAGAAAGATAAGAGTTTCTCCATTCTAAGAAGAAGGGAGAGTAGCTTTTATGCTTTATGATAGGTCTTAATGATTAAGAACCATATCTCAATTGATCCTCTAAGTAAGTCTTGGTATAATTGTATGTCCAAGAAGAGGAATCAAAGATTGAAGAAATGGTCAAATCAAGAAATCCTATCATACTTCGTTCCAATAACAAGTCTTAAAGTTAAGATTGTGACATTGAGTGAATAGTATTAAGAAGGTTTATAACATTCATCAATTGTGGAAAGTTGTGATGTCTTGGATAAGACAAAGACCAACTAAGACCAAAATTATGAAGTGTTTTGTTTTGAGAAAAGCTACACTAACTCTTGAATATTTGTTTGTCAAGAAATGTTTTGATAAGAGAATCGTATATGTCAAGGAGTCAGTGGGAGTCTTAATAGTCTTGAAAAGTTTCAAGAACAAATCAAATAAGCCTTATCGATCATCACTAGCACACGAGTTGAGGTTTACAACCTATCGTGAAGACATTATTTTGTTTCTGTGCCAATTCAATCGAGTTAATTATGCATATGAGTCCTATGAGTTCTCATTTGAATGCATAAAAGGCAAGGACCTTGATCAATGGAAAGTACATTGATAGGAAAAGGTGAGCTGCTTAACTACTTGGAAGACGTGGTGGGCAGCTGTGCTACCATAAGGCAAGAAATCAAGATTAAGGAAGTTCGATCCATATGAGTTTGAATTTGTCGTAAACTTTGGTTTTTAACAAATTCACATGGATAGGAACACATACACCGTTTAAATCTAAGTGTCATAAGATTTCCTCCTTCATGAAAATGATTGTGAGAAAATGCTTTCACTAAGAAAGATTTTAAAAGATAGTGATTGTAAAATTGCATTCTCGAATTCGATCATGGTTACGGCATCCCTTTCCATAATTTGAATTGTGAGGTTTGGCAATTAGTCTTAATTGTTAAGACACACTTATGAACTATCTAAAGGCAAAAGTGTATAAGTTCAAGAAGCCTTGATAAAAGATTATCAAAGCACTAAGTATTAGAAACATGAACTTAAGAAATTCAATAAGTATTGTTTTTCTGAAAGTTAAGATGTTTATGAATACATGTCGAAGCTAGTGGGAGCATAAGTGTTATGTTTTATAATAATCATCATGATAGTGGGAGCATAAATGTTATGATTGTATGATTATTAAGGCACGTATCGCATAGTTGGCAATATTAATTATAGAAAACAAGAGTCATACTTTGCAAAGTTGTAAGAGTTGAATGGTTGTTTTGCTATAATTAAGGGAGAGAATATTATGCTTCATTTCAAATCTAAAGGATTAGGTTGAGAAATGTTAATAAACTTAGTCAAGGGTACATAATGTGTTCTTAAAATTTCGATTATGATTACGGAATTCCTTTTCACAATTCGGATTTTGAGAACATAGCAAATAAAACGTTGTGCATCGTGTCCCATACGCTTCGGGTATAGGATCGATTGCAAATGCTTTAATATTTGACCATTCTAAAATTTTCCAAATGTCTAGCGCATTTAGAGGGAAAAGGGACTAGAATCGGTTTTGACTAAAATAATTAAACAACTATCAAAGGACAATCCAAAGTTCGACGAGGATTGGTCGCTTGTGAGTAGTTGGAAGCATGGTATTAATGGACCATATTGACATTATGATGAATAGAAAAGATTCTATTAAGAAATGAGTTGTCATATGGAAAATATGGAAGCGTGTCCATATTGGGAAGTAAATATTGAAAATCTATGACTAGATTAGAAACCTTTATGCAAAAGGATGTTCAAATGAATGTACTTTGAGTGAGAGACATCGTATCTAAAGAATTGTCTTGTAACAATCTCCGATAGAGGACTTTGTAATATCATTGGCAATAGTCTTTAAGACTTTGGTGCAGTGACATTACAAAAGGATCGTTGCATAAAGTGTTAGAATCTAGTATATTCTATAAGTAACAAGAATTTGATATTCTCACACTTAAGAAAATGGATTTGGAGTTGTAAAATGAGAATGATTGGAAATGTGTTCAATTTGTCTATTTCACAAAAGTAAGAACCATAGGTAAACATTGTGTGCATGCTAGGAGCATGGGACAAGTGTAATAATTCAAGTAAGAAGTTGATTACCCGAAACGACAAATAATGAGTAATCGATATGGTGATAAATAAAACGTGTTTTGTTTATACTCAAAGGTTTGAGGCCATATGGGATTAGTATTATTCTTGTGTTTCACCTTGCATGTTTTGACTTCCAGAATAACTGAGTTTATTAAGAATAATCGAATTAGTCAAACGGGCCACAGTCGTTCATATGTGGGAAGTAGATATGAATGAAGATTGTCATGAATTGGTGTGTGGATTGTCTAGAAAAGTATTAGACCTAAGCAAATGTTTGCTGCAACGTTCATGAGTGCTTATGAATATGATTTGAGCATTGGATTAAACCCACGCTCACTTGAATCACTATATCGAGTGATTAGTGAGACGATAATATCTTATATTCTTGAAACCGAGATGTGTGAATTGTATCTTACTAATCGGTTGCACATTGATAATATGTAAACGCACTAGTAACTTGGTGTTATAAAACATATTGTTGTGTGTGATTTGGTTAGTGAGTGCAAGCAAGCATTGTATCAAAGTTTATCCGTTCCTTTTATCCAAGGTAGGATAAAAGCGATATCTTTGGGCCCCTCGATGGTTTAGTGATGACAAACGTAAATGCTCAGCCGGGCTAGGGCTAATTTGATTTGTTCAATTAGTCTGTCGTCATAAATCAGAAATCGAGATGTAGTACAAAGAGAATGATTAGAAATCATATCTCATACGATATCCAGAATGGAGGAATATATGATCCCTTATCTAAGGACACGCGTATCTGATATGATCAGAGTTGACAGCGGCTTTGGAAAGCTACGATTGCAGATCGGGATCTGAAGTCATACGCATAATAGTTGTTAGACTTATCCAAGTGGGAGACTGTTGGATTAGTGTCTAAGTCCATAACTATTTTGGTATGTACTTGACCCGATGGTGCATGGTCCTTTTGGGTTGCCTTCACCAAAGCAACTTGATAGGATGAATTATGGAGAGAAAGGATTAAATGTGATTTATTAATATATTATGGAAATAATATATTAAAGGAGAAATCATATTGTTTAATTAATATTAGTCAATAATTAATTGGTAATTAGTTTTGTGACTAAAAGAGATTAATTAAACGTAAGGGACTGGAATTGTAGTTATAAGATAATTATAATTTGGGCCATGGATTGCCTTATATTAAGGGATGGACGAATTTTAATGGGAAACCCATAAGGAAATCGTCCATGGGCTTGATAAAAGGAGTCTATGGGTTTCTTAGGGCTTAAGCATCCAAATTAGGGTTTCCTTGTTAGATAACCCTAATAGCCCAACTATATAAAGACCCCTTAAGGCTCAAAAACGTGGCTAATGATCTTTCTAGGGTTTCTACACATTTTTGGCAGCCTCCAACCTCTCTCCTCTTCATCCTCTTGCTTATGGTGTTTGTGAACCATTAGAGGAGTGACACTTGTGACTCTAAGCCTTCCAAAGTCAATACAAGGAGGAATTGGGATTGTTGTTGCTACATAACAATCAAGGTATGATCTTAAACCTAATTACATATTCATATGATTACTTGAATGCTAGAATTAGGGTTTATAGTCTTGGATTCAAAGCATGTACAATAGAGAAACCTAGATCCAAGCATTAGGGTTTGTATGAGCACATAGGATGTCTTATGACCAAAACCCATCAATAAATGCTACGAACTTTCCTCTCACAAGATCATCATATCACGACATGTTGTAATCGATGAACATCTTTTCCCCTTTGCTAAACTTCACGCATCCCCTCCCGTTTATGACTTCCTTCAACATTCAGTCACAACCGAACCACATCCAACCGTCTGGGATTCGGTTAACTATCCCACTGACCAAAAATCTCGTGTCTCCAATCCAACATCTCCTAACTCTTCTCAGAATATCGAGTCAAGTAGACCCACACCCACATCCCCAGAGACTCCGCCACCTATAAATTCCACTACTACCGCCGACACACCACCTCTCATCCATACTTATTCTTGTCTCTGGCAGACCAATACTCAACAGAACATCCCATCACCTCCATACTTAATTGACAATCCCACTACCTATCGAAGCCTTGTTGGGGCTCTACAGTACTTGACATTCAGCAGACCCGACATATCTTACGTTGTTCAACAAGTTTGCATGCACCTCGATCTGCCCACTGGAACTCTCTAAAGTGCATAATTCGATATGTTAAGGGCACAATGTATATGGGATTATACATGAATTTCAGTTCACCAACCAACCTTGTGTCCTACACTGATGCAGACTGGGTGGGTTGCCCGGACACCCGTCGTTCTACCTCAATCTACTGTGTTTACCTGGGGGACAACTTGATTTCCTGGTCATCCAAACGTCAAACAACTATTTCTCGATCTAGCACTGAGGCGGAATACAAATGGGTCGCTAATGTAGTCGCCGAAATTTGTTAGATACAGAATCTACTTTTAGAGCTTGGTTTACCACCTCGACACACGTCTTTGGTCTATTGTGATAATGTAAGTGCCATATATTTATCTCAAAATCCATTCAACATCAACGTACCAAGCACATTGAGATCGACATTCATTTCGTTAGGGAGAAAGTTCAAAGAGGGTAGGCTCGAGTGTTACATGTACCCATAAGATATCAGTTTGCTGGCATTTTTACAAAAGGCCTACCTCGTGTCTTATTCGATGATTTTCGTTCCAGTCTAAGCATTCGTCAACCTCCTCCATAGACAAAGGAGATATATTAGACTAGCCGATTATATAATATATATTGTGATAGATTGTATTATTTGTGTTTTAGAGGTTGTCAATTGTAAATATTGTGACCTATTTATATTCACGTGAATAAGAGGGAACGACTGACTTTTGCCTGATTCTATTAAATAATAATAATAATAATAATAATAATAATAAAATAACCAAAACAATGACAAAAAGTCGAAACTTCATGGATTAAATATTATCAGATGTTACTTAGGAGACTATAAATAATGTTTGATGGCTAACTGAATTACACTTGCACCAGATGGGTGTATTTGGGTCTGGATAAAAGAGCCTAACCATAATATTATGGCCCATAATTTGCCTAATGTTGGGCCCTTCAAACAGAGACAACAGTCAACAGCGTGAAAGATGGAGGTGCTCTTTCCCTCGTGAATCGGTGATGGGTATTGGATGGTATACGGTTGATGTGCTTCGGAAAAAATATTAAGTTAAAGAAAAAAACAAAGTTGTTTATTAATCAAATCTCAAAAAGATATCTAATAATAATCGTTACCAAAAAATATTAAAATTTAGAAAATTGTTCTAAAAAAAAGAAAATTCTATATGTACCCCCAATTATATTGTGTACCTCTCTAAACGAGTGTAATAGTGGCTATATAGTAATTGTCAACTTGAACTAGAAAATATTCTTACTTTTTTTGAGTTGTTAAAAAGTGTAATATTTTCTTTTGTTACAAAGATCCTCCTATGGATTTCTATTTTTTCATAAAAACGTTTTATAAATTAACTAGCATACATAAGTTATTTTAAATTTATTATCAAAAGCTAGTTTTGACATTTAATAATCATTATACATTAAAAATAAAACAAATGGTATTTATTCAAATTGATGGAATATTTGAGAGAAGGAAGGAATTGTGTTCAAACCAATAATGGAGCTAATATAAAAGTTAATTGATGCAATTATCTCTTCTTCGAATTGTATATTTTTTTAATTAGGTGCTTAAATATTTTAATAGAAAATTATAAATAAATAAATAATTCCATCCCCTCATAATGAAGAACTATAATACTTTGGTTCGAACTGAAAAGTATATATATAAAGTAATAGGAATCTCTTTTCTTATGTTCTTTAATGTTTTTCCTGTTGAAAGGTTGGGAGGGAGGGCAGCAACCAACAATAAAAAAATTCTATAAGATACGATTAATAATCATTTTGCATAAACCATATCTTCCTCTTACAAAAGATATTCACTTTATCCTTAAAATAAATTATTTTGAAGTTGTTGAAGAAATTAATATTTTATGATAAATTTCCAATTTTACATTATTCTATTGCTCGCTAAGTAGCTAACAAGTACCACAGTTAAATGTAAAAATAATACTTTTCAGATATAAATTTAATTTATATATATATATATATATATATATATATATATATATATATATATATATGTTTATTTAATACAAAATGGTTTCTAGACTAGTGGTATCATGATATCATGGGTTGTTTTCTATTTTTGAGATAGAAGGTTCATATAAAAGAGAGAATTTCACAATATTTCAAATAAAATAAGATTAAGAAAAAGAAAGAATTTCACAATATTTTGATGAAAATAGTACCACAACATCTGGTCTGAGTTTATTGTGTGGCCCACACAATAAGCATTTACCCGTTTGTTAGTTAAATAAAATTTCTTAACAAGAGTTCGGTGATTAAAATAATATATAAAGTTTAAATCCTAAGACATTCAAAATCTGAACAGGTGTTATAGAATAGGCTGATACATTCAAAATAAATGTTCAATGTTATGCAAGTGTCCTTCATTTCAGATGTTCAGAATGAACGGCTGAGATGGTAAACCAGTGTGACAGGTTCAAAATGAACGGTTGAGATGATACGATTTATTATTATTTTTTATAATTAAATAATCAATAATTAATTTGAACCCATCAATTAGCACCGTGTCTCCTTCTATATATGGGTTCCAACTAGAGGCTTAAGTTTGGTAGCCGAGACTTCAGACCAGGAAACCAATATATATAAACCTCAACTCCGCGTTGAAATACTCAACCCCTTTGTCTCTCTTTTGTCAAATACAGAAGTTCAAGCTTGCATTCGCACCTGGTTTACTGATTTCAAGCACATCATTATCATATGTCGTCGGATTCCTTGTTGGGTTTGCTCAGAGTTCATATCCACAAAGGTGTAAACCTTGCAATTCGAGATCTACGTAGCAGCGATCCTTACGTTATCATCCGAATGGGAAAACAGGTGAGTGAACTTTTATTAATTTTTTTCTTCATTCCTTTTCCTCGTGGAGAGATTCTACTTTCTAGTATTAATTGCTGGGTGATCAATGAAACTTCCGGAAACTTCGGAAGTTTGTTGCGTTGTCGAAATTTACATCGACTTCTTCCGCCGAGTTGTTGAATCTACTAAGAAAATGGTGGTGGTTGTGCGGTGGCTGATGGTGGAAGCCGGTGTTGGTGTAGAGTTGATTACGATCGTATACTTTGTTATTTCCGCCCAATGTAGTACGAAACAACGGCCGGAAAATAATCCCGGTGTGACGCCGACGAAAAACAATAAAAAGAATTCTGATAATTAAATAACTTTTTCCTAATTTTTGTACAGAAATTGAAGACTCGAGTGGTGAAGAAAAACCTAAATCCTGTGTGGGATGAAGATTTAACTCTCTCGATTGTAGAGCCTCTTCCCGTTAAACTCGTAAGCTGTTCTTCAATTTCTTGATTCTCTTCCCCTAAATTATCATCAAATTGATTTCAGATTTTGAAACATTAATGTTGATACAGGAAGTATACGATAGGGATCTATTTTCAGCAGATGATAGAATGGGGGATGCTGA